>NW_003208066.1:0-1000 GCF_000006405.1 Perkinsus marinus ATCC 50983
CACATACCAACCTCAGAGCCAGTCCTTTTCCCGAAGTTACGGACCTATTTTGCCGACTTCCCTTATCTACTTTGTCCTACGGACCAGAGGCTTCTAACCTTGGAGACCTGATGCGGTTATGGGTACGATCGAGAGTGCGAATAAATCTATCCCTCGGATTTTCAAGGGCCAGCGAGAACACTCCAGACACCCTGTTAGACAAGGTGCTATTCCAGTTCGAAAACCCTATCTCCAGATGATCTGATTCCAGGGTAAGTCGAACTGTTAAAAAGAAAAGACAACGCTTCCTGGGGTCCCCTATGGCGTGTCCGAGTTCACTTGTGTTGCCACATATTATCCACGTCTCGGCGCTGGAATACTAACCAGCTTCCCTTTCGAGAAACAGAGCCAAAGCTCCAATCCGATGGAATTTAACCTGTCTCTCAGGATCGGCTAACCCATGTCCAAGTGCTGTTCACATGGAACCCTTCCCCACTTCGGCCTTCAATGTTCTCTTATTGAATACTTGCTACTACCACCAAGATCTGCACTGGAAGCTGTTTCACTCAGACTCACGTCCAAGCTTCTTCACAACCCCCACGCCCTCCTACTCATTGTTGCCAATTATCTTGCAACAATGGCCCGGTATCGGTCACTCGCTTCAGCGCTATCCATTTTCGGGGCTAGTCGATTCGGCAGGTGAGTTGTTACACACTCCTTAGCGGATTTCGACTTCCATGACCACCGTCCTGCTGTTAAGATCGACCAACACCCTTTGTGGTATCTGATGAGCGAGCAGTTTAGCACCTTAACCGAGCGTTAGGTTCATCCCTCATCGCCAGTTCTGCTTACCAAAAATGGCCCACTTAGAGTCGTCTCATTGACCCCCATAGTTCAATTAAGTAACTACTGGATCTTGCCCATTTAAAGTTTGAGAATAGGTCGAGGAAGTTACTTTCCCGGAACTCTAATCATTCGCTTTACCTGACAAAACTGATAAAGACTCTAGCTATCCTGAGGG
>NW_003200183.1:0-1243 GCF_000006405.1 Perkinsus marinus ATCC 50983
TTCAATTCAATTCAATTCAAGGCTTATGCCGGGCATTACGGGCCAGAGGCCAATCGCCCATACTCATACTAATGCCACTAGCAAATACGACAAAAGGTGACCCTGGCCACGGCTTCCCCGACTACGGCTAAATGGTACAGTTGAGAATAACCGAGTAAAAAACAATCGACAACGATGAGTCGTCACACACACCGCAACTTCACCAGCAAGCAATCAGCTGACGCTCGGCACTCGAGGCATGGACTTCATGTACAATGTGGTCATGCAGACACATGCAGGGGAACTACTTGACTACGGGGTACCTGAAGGTATTAGCTTAGTAGTAGGTCTTACTTGTATTGTATCGGCTGTCTTAGGTCCCAGGGTGTTGATGCAATACCAAAGCTTCTCTCAATGCGGACGAGGTCACCCGACATGACAGCCCTCTCAGAGGGAGTTAGAATTCACATTACAACAGCGATGAACCCGAGGTAAGAACCTCTCCCTCGGTGGGGAAGCACATGAGCTATGGGCCACCCTCTATCGCACTCGTTGAGTGGATGTAAGAGTTTCGCTCAAAGAGCGGTGGCAGCTCGATCCCAGTTTCGATCTGGTTGGAATTCACCATCCAGTAACCCCCACGCCACGATAAGGCACTGGGACCAGTGGGGGGTAAGTAAGTTCAGGCAATAGGCCAAACTCACACACACTGCGTCACTAAATTTTCTCTTGGATCACTAATAGTAGCGCCCGGATGATCGATTTGCAATTTCTGTGCCTTTGTGGCCCATAAGAGGTTTGGATTCTGGGTTGATCAGGAATAAAGGCTTCGTTCTAAATTGTCCGCGACGAAATCGATCAGCTGAGACGACGCTACTCTTAGTGTGACTGATCCCGACTCGTAGGGATCGAGGATAGTGAAATCACACAACTAGAGGTGACACAACAATACACAATAACACAGAATAATGTGCGATAATATCATCTAACCTGCTAGGCTAGTAGGTTTCAAGCACCAACAGCTGTAGCAGAATCATCAATGACTCGATGAAGTCATCAAACCCTCCCTCCCCTTGCCCAGAGGTAGAGTGTAGGTCTAATCCTTGGCTGTCATACTATGGCATGGCAGTCATGGTTTAGGGAGCAGTGTGTGATGATTCCACGCTGCCCTCTTGATTTACAAATAGACAGCACTCTAGCAGATCGAGGATGTCACAGCAGTGGCTATGAGCTAACCCATCCAGATCTCGGTAGAGCTATGCTC
>NW_003204589.1:0-1086 GCF_000006405.1 Perkinsus marinus ATCC 50983
CTTTGGTCACTTCGTAGCTTCGTGACAAGCTGGACGAGCTGGGCCTGGTTGCCTTCGTAAAGAACGGCGCTATTCTCCCGCGTCGGTCTGGGGTGGATGATAGGCCGTTATTGAAGACCAATGGAGGCAGTGATGTAGCATAAAGGGAGAGCTTCGCTCCGCTAAGATTTTGTGATTTTATTACAGGTAGTTGAGTTCAAGTCGCCGCCGTCATTGTCACTGTCTGTGGAACTACCTCATGGTGGCCGACTGGAGGGGATGGGGATAAGGAAGGGGGTGACGTTGATAGTAGGAGGCGGTTTTCATGGAAAGAGTAGGGAGGGTTGTTGGGGGGGATGGGGGAGAGATCTTTGGAAGGTACGTTGTTGGAGGCATTGCAGTTGGGCGTCTACAACCATATACCGGGTGATGGTCGGGAGTTTGTGGTGACGGACTCGAAAGCGATGAAGATAAGGGCTGAGGATGGACGATATATTAATACGGTTGGTAGTATAAGGGAGAGGCTATACCTTTTTGAGGTTTAATCGTGGGTGAAATATTCCGTCTTGGCTGATTGAATAATCGTTATCACATAGAAAAATTAACGCACGTTTATCGTTGACATCGTTTCGAGTGGTATGGAATTCAAAGTGGGTTGCGGAAATCTGCATTAACATTCCGCGATAAGGTGTGTGTATGTTCTCTCCCTTTGCGAATCGTCTATACGACGCCGTAGAGTTGGAGCTCATCTTAGATATCAGCCCGTTCATCTCCAACCTGCCTCTGGGTCGCGACACGACGCAGTTCTCGACAGAAGATGCTAGTGGTAGGAATTTCGTGGCGCGCGGTAGTTTCAACGACGGCTTGTTGGATGGTAGGGAGTACCAGTCAAGCGGCTAATATTATGGAGGCGTTGGAGGTTGGTGCATCGACCTTCCTTATTGATGAGGATACGAGTGAGTGGTAGCTTGGGAGACCCGAAATCAGTGTTCGAGAACTCAGGTGCGACCAACTTCATGATAAGGGACGGTCGGATGCAGCAACTAGTCTCGGCTGATAAGGAGCCTATCACTCCCTTTCTGTGGCGAGTCAGGTAGTAGCTATGGT
>NW_003200083.1:0-1021 GCF_000006405.1 Perkinsus marinus ATCC 50983
TGGTTGTTGCCCTGGAAGTCTCTTATCCTTGGATCTCGAGGGATCTCCGAATTCGGTGAAGCATTGCTATTTTCATACTCAAATTCAGCCCTCACCGTGACTTATTCATGAATCTATTGTTCGTGTGTATTTGAACTGGTCAAAGCGCTCGAAGGAATGCGGGCTCACGGAAGTTGCAATCGATTGCAGTCCGAAGTTTAGGAGTACACTAATCTCGCCGACTCACGAGTAGAATGAGGAGTTATATAAGTCGAAATTTTTGACCACTAGAGGAAAGGTAACTGAAGTCTGAATAGCAAGTTTCGGAGCTGATCAATCATCGGGTGATTATGGTACGCATTCTTCCTGAAACCCTTATCGGACACGCCGTATTCATTACAGGTTCTTACGAGCTCCCCTTGAGCGGCACAAATCTCAGCGTCTTGAATTTGCAGTTGACGGAAGAATACGATAGCACGGTAGGGATGAGTACTCAGTCATCGAAAGGTCAGCCACTCGGACATATGAGGTAACGTTCATGAATATGGACCTACTAGCCGCCATCCCTCCGGATATACTTATCGAAGAGGTCGTCATTGTAGCATGACACACAACGAGTTCAGAGGAAGAAAACAACCACCGTCGGTCATGATTGATCCCTCCCATTTCGCAGTAGCTTTACAATGCCCAGGCAGTCAAGTATAGATCACTGTAGTTAGGAGCCTGGTAAAACACGATGCCTGTTGTAGACAAACAAGTGCGGGACAGTATCTTTAGGTATAGTACAGCTAAAGCTAGTAGTCTCTATAGACTATTAATTCGGATCAAAGTGAATTCAGGTTGTGATAACTGTATGTAATGTGAGGTTAGTTTATAGTGCATCACTCATGTACCTCCTCGAGCATCTGCAGTTTTTCGAAATTGATCTCAAATTTTCCCAATGCGTTTTGCTGTTTGTACTGCTGTAGTTGTTACCAGTGCCGTTGCTGTGGCCACTGCCACTGAGGATGCTTGCTCACAGATGTGCTCGGAGGTCGATGGA
>NW_003216799.1:0-1475 GCF_000006405.1 Perkinsus marinus ATCC 50983
TTTGAAGTTATGAGTCGATTCCTCACGAAAAGTGTTGTGTTCAAGTGGGTATTGAGGTTGTTACTTGAGTCACAGCGTCGTCACGACACTATCGTGTCTAGATAGTCATGACGCACTTACAATAATATGCAATATATATGCAATACAATAATACAATATATATAATAGTAGCAAATACAATGCTAGGATTTGGGATTAATAAATCGCTATCATTCATAGCCAGTGAATAGCAAACTGAATGAAAAAATCTTTAGACCCCACTCAAGGCTCACGGGATGCATTTCTCCTGTCACGCAACTTCACGTGACTGCTGTCACGTGAGCTTGCGTGAGCCCTATTGTTTTCCGTGATGTGTGGAATTATGCTCACTACAGTCAGGTGTTGGGAATAATGGATCATGTTTTATTACTACCCGCATTCATTATGGTTACGTGTTCGATGCGAGCTCGACTTAATGACTCATTTGTTGAATGGGATAAAACTAGCAAAGCACTGGGGCACGGTTGACCTTTGCAGTGATGGTATAGTACCACTGGTATTGTAGTTTTTTCTCTAGTTCCTCGGATAACCGAACATGAACACCTCGGATTCTAGTAAAGCTATCGACCGCTGGGGCAAATGGGGTGACTGCAAGAGCCAGGAGGGAGTATACAGCAGATCGATGCAATTATTCCTAACCCTCTGCGTCCTCGCAGTGAGCTGTGCCATCCGCGCACTGAAGGATGGTATTGGTGGAGCTTCATCTAGCACATCTTCGTATGTCGATCCTGAGTCCTACATCTCGGAGGATGAGGCATCAAGGAGCGGCGTTCTGACTCTCTTCGAGGACATAAGAAGACTTGGTGAAGATTGCCCGGTTCTCGGTGTTGTGGGCTCTTTCTTCCACCGACTCAAGGTCATGAGTGATGATATGTTGGTACGTGCCATCAGGATACGGCTCAGCATACTACTTTCGCGGTGCATTCCATTGCTCACTCAGCCTGGTGGAGAGCTTGCTCATGTTCTGAAGTGGTGGATGGTCGGATGCGAAGAGGAAAAGGTGGACGAAGGTGTGCTAAATAAACTTTTTTCGCATCTGGGGAATCGATGGAACAGTTATGGTCGCCATAAAGTCATATCAGAGTCCTTCTCCGGATTGCAGTTTATCAACGACTACACCTACAGCTGTCTCAAAATACAGCATCCATCGTGGTCATGGAAGCGTCGTTCGAAGAACCTCTACTACTCGATCGACAATGGTTCCTGGTCTAGGATCTTCGCCGAGCTGTGCCGACCGGGTATCTCTGGCGAATATGGTATGTGCCAAGGCACATTTGTGAGTATGACGAACTTCGAAGTGCAGGGCAACTATCTGGAAGCCCTCACTAGCTTCGTCTTGCCACACCTAAGGGATTGGACAAGCTTACTGCTCATCTACGCTCTGGCGATCCGCAAAATGCATGATCCATCCTACCTCGATGGTATTGCAGACTACT
>NW_003204568.1:0-1016 GCF_000006405.1 Perkinsus marinus ATCC 50983
ATGCCAGCTGAAGCCGCTTCCAAAATCTTGTCGGTAACAGCTTGAGACCTACTTGATCCGGATACCTCCGTCATGAGAATAACTTTCACATCATCTCTCCTCTTATTGATCAGATAGGTGAAAGCATCCTCGATTGCAGAGTAGCTCAGAACTTCACCGTCGAATATGGGCAGTATACGCACACTGTCCAGGATACCCGCCATGCCGATCTTGTTATTTCTGATAGCACCAACGATGCCAGCCATGCAAGTGCCATGCCGTCCTCGAGGACTGGTATCATCATTCTTATCAACGACGTTGTAGCCCTTGATGACGGTACCCTTCAAGTCAGGGTGAGCGGCCTCGATTCCGTCGTCTATAACTGCGATGGTCACAGGTGTTCTCTTGGGAGTAGAGTCCAGGATACTCCAAGCCTCCGGTATAGAGATGGCCTCAAGATAATCCTTCTGCCTATAATAGAGTCTGTCGTTAGGATCACCGTTCACAGGACCGAGCCCTCGGAAATGGCCATTTTCGCCCACTTCTGCTTCAACGTAGAAAAGATCGCACAAGAAGAACCAAAATGATGATACGAGGAGTTTCATTGTAAGCCACTAAGATGAGCAATTCGTTGTGCTTCGGCGTGTCGAAGTGTACGCGTAAACTACCCTCTTTGAGTCACGCAGATGGGACGGATGAGTGACGGATCATCCGTGTTGGCACGTAACTGTCGAGGAGTGACCTACATAGATAGCACAAGTCATCATGTAACCGTTAATACGATACACTCGACTCGAGGATGAATAACTCGTTTACGTTTAGTATCACAGAATATATGAATATCTAGCACAGCTTAGCTTACGGACAGCTGTACCATAAATGGGACAGTGACACAAGTTCTTACAATCGAGTGTATCAGGACAGGTTTTGATAGGTTTAGCATATTCAATATGGCATATTGTACATATTGCCATATTGGTAGGGAAACCCTGCCTGCCATTAACAATATGTCATATTGTTATCAGTGTAGCAAAGAT
>NW_003212480.1:0-1223 GCF_000006405.1 Perkinsus marinus ATCC 50983
CAAGGCATGAATACTCCACAGCAACAGGCATCAGTACCTTTATACTACAACAACACTGCAGGGACTAATGACAGTGATTCCTCCGCCACCTCTTCATCGGCCTCTGCTGCTGCTGCCCCTCAACTTCCGTATTATTACTACGATCCTAATACTGCTGCTGCTGCTGGCAATGGGCAAGGTGTTCCCATACCCTCGACACAGGCTTATTACTACTACTATCCCCAGCAGCAGTACATGCAGGCTTACAGTCATGCGCAACAACAAGAGTCTACACCAGAAGGAGTGGGACAAGCTTCATATGAGGCTGATGGGATAGGTGAACAGCAAGAACAGGAGGACGATGAGGAGTCTGATGAGGATGTTGTTGATAACGATGATCAGCGTAAAGGGAGGAGGAGGCCTGGATTAATTGCTAAGCTTACTACACCGATACAGAAGACTACCACCACGACGAGCGATGTGCACATACTTCCTACTCCTGTTATTAATACACCTGAGGACGGTGTGGGATCTGTTGAGATTAATCACAGCGGTGAAGCAGGGAAGGATGGTATTCACAGTGAACAGAAGGAAGGATCTGTGAGGGATCGCTGTGTGAAGGGGGGCTAACATAACTATATGAATTTTAGGTGCTCACTTCTGGTGTGATAGCACAGGACTTGGGATCAGCGGATAAGGCGGATATTGTGGTGAGGAATACTGGTATAAGGGGATTGGCATGATGATCCTAACAGGTCACCGAAAAAGGGGCTTTCGATGCCTATGATCATCCCAATGATAGCTCTAAGAATACTGCAACGACCAGTAGCAGTAGGAGCAGTAATGCTGAGCACAATAACCACGGGCAGCATAGGACGCCGCCGATACAGGGTGGTGAAGTACCCCCTTCACCCCCGGCAGCACGGAAGGTAGGTGTCGCCGGCCAGCAGCATGGCATCAAGAAGCAACACGCCATTGTTATTATGATCAGCCAACTGGCTTGGTGTCGGCTTGGGGTACACGACTACCTGTGGGTAAGTCAGCCACAACACCTCCTGCATCGGAGGTGGTAGAGCATGGCTCGAGTACTGAGCATGGTGCCACCAGCAGTGATACACAGCGAACAGCGGCACCAGTTGGGGCGGTGGCCAAAGGTGATCAGGTAGCTGGTACAGTAGCTGTACATTTTATGGAGGCAATGCAGATCATTGCTGGTGAGGGGTTACAGTCCTTTAGAATGTTGT
>NW_003200584.1:0-1316 GCF_000006405.1 Perkinsus marinus ATCC 50983
CTTTTATACATGTCACAAAATCCTAGCGGAGCGATGCAGTCCGGCAAGATTCACGCAATTGTGCTGTCTCTGAAAGTCGTCTCCGCCCGATGCGTGCAGCTCAGTTGGTAGAGCGCTCGACCATCATGCGAGATTACGCAGGTTCGATTCCCACGGTCCACGTTTTTCATGCAACCTCGTAAAACGTGTGTGTAATGTTGGATTGCTAACTTCAGTATGATTTCGTCTTCTACCGTTTGTGTACAACGATTACCAACGTCGGATGATGTATATTTGTGTCGCAAAATATTAGCTCGATATTTTGTCAAGAAAAACGTTGCGTCAGAACCCCGTGCGATGTTTTGAGAGGCATCCATTTCCACGATTGCTAATTTCTCGTGTGTATCCAAAACGTGTCGAACATTTTCTTGAGATAAGTATGTAACAAAATATAATTAGTAAGTCTCGTTGGTAACCTATTATACCTGATATCACTTTTTCTCTAGCTCACCAAGCCTGTACACTTACTTGGCGGTTCGGACAGATTTTCTGGCCGAACCGCCCCAGCAGCAGTAATGCCTTTATTTGCTTTTCTTCTTCGTCCGTCTTTTTCACCATATGAGAAGTACTGCTCCATAGGCCTCTAAGATTGAAATGTACATCACAAGTTAATTGCTATCACGGCAGTGCCGCTTTGGCTTCGAAGAAGCACGCTTGTGGCTCTCATTTTTCACCTAGCGTCCTCATATCTTCTCGCACCGGATCCTTGGTGGATAGGCGACGGGTCTCGCCAGAGACAGTAACAATCGCGGTAGCACTCAAGCGAGCCCCGGTATTTTCCGGGGCGAGCGCTAAAAGCCCGGCGCCAGCCAGCCATAAGACAAGGTAGGGCCGAAAAAGTGGTCTTTTTTTCAGTTACCCATTCAATTTCGTCCAAACTTCTCAGATCGGTGCAAAATGTGCTAATTTGAATAGCACGCGAACATTTCAGTCAGTCGAAGCCCTCGTTCGCGAGATATCACTTATTTTTTAAAACGCGTATGCGCACAATTATAACATGTGCACGCATGCTCACGCGACATCTGCGCAAGATGAGGTTGTCTCCACGCACAATCACCAGTTCAGTGAACAGAGCGCTCGATCGTCATCCAGATGACCTCGGGTTCGAATGTCGTTTTTCTGTCATTGCGTAAGTTCAATTATCTACACGACTTCGTTCAAATTTCTCAAATCAGTGCGGAATGTCTCAATTAGAGTAGCACGCATGCGCTGACAAGAAATCATTCGCGAGAAATGTCATGAAACTGTTCGTGACGTGGAGCATTCGTGCCGAGCCA
>NW_003199989.1:0-929 GCF_000006405.1 Perkinsus marinus ATCC 50983
GGTGATACCAAAAATACAAATAGCACACGATATACCTCTTTTTTAAAAAATTCACCGCGTCACCCATCACCACCCCAAATCTGCGCAACGAAAAAGGTCAATTTTAAGTAAAATTCACTTAAATTTCACTTAAATTCACTTAAATGGAATGCGCAGATTTAGACCATTTTGGTGACATCTCCAAATGACCTACCACATATGGTCCACTGTAACACCCCATCCTCAGAAGCATACCCATATGGTTGAAATCGAGCCACATGGCCTACATCAACTTTTATACCCACCTGCAAGTCAATTTCGCCCATGTGCGAAATTGATGTGCAGCTTTCGCGAGCATCTTTGACCAAACGTGCACATCGATTTCGCGCATCCCCCTCCACCCCTTGGACAATGTTATAAACTATGTTCACTCGTCTCTCTATTGAACTACTGGGCTGTGATGTGGGCTAGCATTGGGTGCTTCACAATACAAGTGAAAAGTGGAACAATGTCCAAGGAGGTGGGGAGGGGGGAACTAGCAAAATGTGCGACTTTTGCAAAAAGCCAGCAGCACCCTAAGGACTTCCCGGGCGGTCCCCCACCCCAGTACTATCCGGGCCTTGCGCCGCTTAACTTCGGAGTTCGGATGGGATCCGGTGTATTCGACGCAGTATGGCCGCTGGCGATCATAAAGTCGACCAAAAAGCCAAGTTACCCCCAACCGCGCACACCCAAATTTGGACAAGTCGAGGATTTTCAACCCATAAGGTGTAATCCTCCATCCAACTTCAAACCCTCACCAGGACACTATACCGCGATCCAGCTCTACCGTGCCCCACACCAGAGCTCTCAGAAGCTCTTGAGTGTGGAGTAATCCGCCTTTTTAAATCGAGTCCGTAGATGGAAATAGAATAGAGGAGACAAATCGGCGCAACACGGGATGAATCTCA
>NW_003203794.1:0-1061 GCF_000006405.1 Perkinsus marinus ATCC 50983
CTGCTAAGTGCGAATATCGCGTTTTTCACCGAGTTCTACGACGCCACTCCACGTAAAACGGGTAGTCGTGAAACTCCATTGTATTAAAAACATCGCACACATACAGCCAAGTCGACTCGTTTCATGTTAGACCACAATGAAATTTCACCCTAGTGAGAAAAATACATATTTCACAACTACTGCATATCACCGCGAATATCACGTTTTTCACCGAGTATTATCACGCCACTTCACGTAAAACGGGTAGTCGTGAAACTCCAATGAATATTCCCTCTAGAACCCACTACCACAAGAATACATCGGTTTGACGTATATATTTCGCACAAGATATTATTTATAAAAATAACAATTACAGTCAACCACTACGAAGTGAACGATGTATGGTATTAAAATACGGCTTACTGGGGCCGTGGAGTCGTCGGCTCCAGGCTGGTGGGGGAGGGAGACCTTCTCCAATGCAGATCGATACACACATAATAAGGAAGAATCCACAACTATATAAATCAATGTTGGAGTAGAAATATATGTAATCGCTTTCCTCATCTGCTGAGCTCAGAAGAGTTTCCTATACAGTGTTGGAGTAGGAATATATGTAATCGCTTTCCTCAGCTGCTGAGCTCAGAAGAGTTTCCTATACAGTGTTGGAGTAGGAATATATGTAATCGCTTTTCTCAGCTGCTGAGCTCAGAAGAGTTTCCTATACAGTGTTGGAGTAGGAATATATGTGATCGCTTTCCTCAGCTGCTGAGCTCAGAAGAGTTTCCTATACAGTGTTGGAGTAGGAATATATGTAATCGCTTTCCTCAGCTGCTGAGCTCAGAAGAGTTTCCTATACAGTGTTGGAGTAGGAATATATGTAATCGCTTTTCTCAGCTGCTGAGCTCAGAAGAGTTTCCTATACAGTGTTGGAGTAGGAATATATGTGATCGCTTTCCTCAGCTGCTGAGCTCAGAAGAGTTTCCTATACAGTGTTGGAGTAGGAATATATGTAATCGCTTTCCTCAGCTGCTGAGCTCAGAAGAGTTTCCTATACAGTGTTGGAGTAGGAATATATGTAATCG
>NW_003211076.1:0-1293 GCF_000006405.1 Perkinsus marinus ATCC 50983
TGTATAGACAATCACTCGCAACCAGTATATAACATATAAAATGTCCCAAAGATGATGTCAATCATGAAGCGTCCGTGTTGAATCAACACTGTTGATCTTACAAGCCTCCTAGTTACTGATCTGTCGGGGCCCGACAGTCGGGCCTACCTCTTTCCACGACACTCCGCCATCGTCTGACCTCCACAAGTTAGAAAGGAAATCCGTCATAGTAGCGCCACCGACCATGATCATCGACTAGCCACCTACCGTACCAGGCGTGCTCTCAACAATACACATTGGAAGGGAACTCACCGTTGATGGTGCTGAATCCCATGGCCCATCGGGGTTCCCATGAGGCGCACGCAGGCAGGCGTTGCCAACTTCCACCGGACTCGTCAGAGCACCAATCGTAATTGAGGTGGATGTTGTCCATGCCAAGCCCTCCGCAAACAACAATTCTGAAACAATGAGAGCCTGTGTTACATACGACGTAGTAACTACTCACCTTCCGCTGTGCAGAACAGCACAGGCGAAATTACAGCGCGGTGGGAATGATCCGTTCGGATCGACACGAATAAATTCCGTCCACGTGCGACCGCCAAACGTCGTTCCAGAGGTTAAAGCTATGATCCCATCCACATATAAAAGGCTCCACCCAACGAGTCATTGGCAACGACTCACAAAAAGTGAACTCGCCAAGAAGGACCAACGCCACATCGTCTCGGAGGGAGATCATGCAATGCCCCTTCCTCAGAGACCATTCGGCCGAAATTGTTCGACGTCCCCATGAACGACCGCTATCAACACTGCCATACCTGCAGGCACCATTCAGACGATACCAAAGGCTGCGAGAACCAACACATCGCTCATTGACCGAGACATACTGTCGAGACCACTAGAAAGATAAACGGTGTTTCCATTCCAGTATACAGTGAGGCTGTGCCCAGAACGACCATCGAAACCGCCTGGACGTAAGCGCTGCCAGCCTGTTGCGAATGTCGCAACAGATGTGTAGTCCTGGGAAGAGCATTAACAACCTCAAGATGGATACAATATACTCACCAAGAGAGATGACCCAACCGCGTTGAGGACGCGCTTACAACGACAGCATTGAGTGCTCCCACAAGGGCGGCAACTTATAACCCGCTGGTGAAGCCACTTCTTCCTCTGGGGTGACATCCTCAGTGAATACCTGCCACCAAAGAGTCTCCACAACGACGCTGGAAAGACCTGAGTACCGATGAGTGGGATGACCAGCATAGGAATGATAGACGTTGATGGGACAGTAAAGGCTCGGGAGATGGGCTAGTCGGA
>NW_003199510.1:0-3375 GCF_000006405.1 Perkinsus marinus ATCC 50983
AGTGGAAGTCAACTTTAGAATCGAGTAGGACATTCGAAAGACGTTCGACAAGCGCTAGCTACTGTGAACGTGCTGTAAATATCTAGCCTTCTTCATCCATCTTACTGTTCCTCTACGCCCCTCCCCTACTCACCACAACACTAACAGGTCGATTACAAGTCGTTATAGATGATAATAGAACTATGGTACAGTGCAAAAGCAGCGATAGTAGTGGCATCAGCAGAGAGGAGAATCATTAGCGTTTCAGATCTGACTGGCAAGTATGATGGCGGCGGACAGACTTGCAGACAGCAGAAAAACATAGGACGACATGGTACTCATCGAATATGTTGTCACTGCACTGCCCTACTCGTGCTGGTGCTGAGGAGGTGATTCTAATACTGGTACCGCACTTGATACTGTAATTCAGGTGGAATGTTACATCAAAGATTTGGCAAGAGTTGGGCTCAATTACTTTGGTCGCCCGCAGCAGACGTACAGGACTCATCGACCATATCTAGCGCTCCGAATCCGAGGAATGGTAGCTCTTCTGAAGGGCAGTCCCGCTGTGAGTTCTTCTCATTAACTTTCCTCAAGCCCTCTATAAGATCCGTATCGTCAGCATCAGCCGCGTTCAAAAGTCTCCTCGCGGCGAAAGTAAAGGTCTCCGCTGTGGCACCCATCTCGGCTGACCGGGCCGCCATACTATTGGCTACTGCCATTTGCCCGAGTCGGAGCCATTCGGACTGGTAGTACTGCAGAGCACGATATCTCTGGATGTCGACCAGACTAGGGTTAGGACTAGGAAACGCCAGTCGAGCCTTCGCCTTAGGCTTTGGTTTCGCCCTTGGTTTCCTAGCCAACGTAGAATCAGGTCTCGGGGGGACAACTCGCAACGTAGCCGATTTGAGGATGGGCATGTGGCCAGCATATTTGAATGGCAATTCACTTGTTGGGGAGGCGATCGGCCCTTGGGGACTTGAGAAACTCGACACCGGAGTGGCAACCGCTTCCAGTGTTGCTGACTTCATGGACGGCCCTGCGATGGGATTCTTTTGATTGAGTAGTCTCATAGCATCTTGAACCCTTCGACGAACATCTGCCCGTTCCTCATGGGCGGGAATAGGAGCCGAGGTAGACGCCATAGGTCGATGCTGCTTCCATACTTCTCGCAGCCGCGACCCAGCGGCTTGAGCACAGGCAATCACATGACCATTATTACTCAGAACCGAGCCATGGAACCCCAACTGCTGACCCCTTCTTTGCGTTGGTCTTTCCATCACGACCAGTCCGAGCGAGGCACGATAATGGTGCGGTGAGAAGTCAGATACGACAAGTTGCACATCTTCTGGAGACAAACACACGCCTGTTGCACCAGCAAGTCTTCCAGCGATACCGGCGAAATCGACGGGGCCAATCGAGCCAGCTGCGCTCAGCTCGTTATCAAACTCTGTCACGATCTGCCTCACAGTCGACAAGTGGAGCTTCAACAGATGAGGGTCTCGCTGCCGCATCTCTCGCTCGACAAGATGCAACTTCGGAGCCTCTTGGCTCTGAGTCTTGGTTCTCTTAGAGGCATGATGTTGCGAGTCAGGACCGCCTCGACGTTTCCGCGGCTTCACCTCGTCGTACTTGGTCGTGCGGGGCGGCCTTTCTCTCATCCGAGAATCGCAGTCGACTGGATCAGCAGTAGTGTCCATCGTAAAATAGTGATCATGACCTTTGCCGACCTGAAAATTGTCAAAATAACAAGAAATGTGGAGTCACTGAAAACCTCTCACTCCATTCGGCAGGGCGGAAGTTTCATTCCTCAACCAAGCACCTTTTGCATCACCGAAGTCACCCGTGGTCCCAGATGCAGTTGTCGAAGCAGTGGTGCTGCTCGAGTCCAATAACGCGAGGCTGGGTGGGGACGATGTGGGAAGACGATGACGGTCCATTAATGAGTACCGCAGCAACAAATTCTGAAGGATCTACTTTACAGCAGTGATGACAACTAGGGGAGCATCTGTTTGAAAATAAACCATCGCATGGTCTCGTGGCCTAATGGATAAGGCGTTGGTCTTCGGAACCAAAGACTGTGGGTTCGAGTCCCACCGAGATCGTTTTTCAATCCAGAAGATGGAATGTATCCAGGACCAATTTCTCATGTCCGAATTGGGCATATTCAGTGTCCGCATAACAACCTACTACCGAGTATACCCAGCAGTGATCGATGAAGACCTCCACTGATGGACACGTGGAATATCTCGCCCGATCACTCAACGGATCTGCCCGAATGATAAGCTCACGAAGATATCAGCAGAGGCATAGTACAAACGTAATTCCATGTGACGTTCTCATTGTGTAACACCAAAATATCAAGTGGCAGTAAAAGAAACGTACTGTGAAGAACAACGTCAGTGACTCCTATCGAGGTAACTATACTACAGAAGGGTAGTTAGCGGGTACATAGAATAAAGAGCAATCGGATGTGCATTCAGCTACTAGTACGGAAGTTCCTGCTGAATGAGACTGAACCGCCTCTTCAGCACATCCCCACGACCATTTCGATCTCAATTCATTTGAACATCATCATCACTACTTCCCTGCTTCTGCTTCCGTTTATCGAGCTCCGCTCCTAGATGCTGGAGGGGTTCCGACCACTGATCGTCCTCGGGCTGCCTTTTGATCAAATCCAGGGCGTGACTCACACACTCCGACGCGATGCGAAGAGGCTCGGTCCGATCTGAGAGATACACTACAAGTGAATCCGCATGTGTGTCTAAACAGTGAAGCCCGACAGAGAGAAGGTACTCAGACAGTTCACGAGATATAATCGGTAAGACGGGAAACCACCAACACACCTGTCGCCTCGGCATCCCCCTTGAGTGCTGCTGCTGCTGCTGCGGTCATGTGAGCACATGCTAATACATACCACACCTCAACTTCATTCTCATCCTCGTCGAGCAGTTGATGAAGCACCTGCGTGACCCAGCAATCGATCAAATGTCCAGCCTACCACCACCGAGAAACACACCTCAATGGCTTCATCCGAAGCATCAATATCAGTCAAAGTTTTCGCTAACTGCAGCCTGATAGGCATGGGAGGCAACGACTCCGGGTCTTCTTCCCCAACACTTCCTGAAGGTCGGACGGAACGACGATCCGCTCACCACACAAGGTGAACCGGCATTACGTATAATTTCTAGTGCTCGCTTGCACAGCTCCTTGGTCTTGTCAAAGTCCTGTATGACCTTGTAGTACACGGCTAGACCCGAGAGAGCCTCTACTGACTGAGGCGCGCGTGAAACGGCCTAGACAACAAGCAACGTATATCGACATGAAGCTACCCAGAAATTAGCAACTCTGCTCTTCCTACTCCCTCTAAGTATTTCTTGCAGTTCTCCTCAGCAT
>NW_003210428.1:0-1468 GCF_000006405.1 Perkinsus marinus ATCC 50983
AGAGTTATGGCGCTCGCTCTCTGTAGTCACGGATGTAACGCTGTTGCAGACCGAGCAGGTTTTGTCTTTTCCCATCTGATTTCGTTAATGATTACTTCATCGATATTTTGTTGGGTTGTAAGAGGTCCTTGATAAACAGCACCAAGAGAGAATTCCATCATAGTCAGTTTCTGAGACCGCATATCCTCCAGAGCCACTGATGTGCTCATTATAAGTGCTGCCATTCTGGAGCATCTGCGTGAGCTTCTAATATAAGTCCCCGCCGTGATGGGTCGTTACCTAGTGTGCTGCTCTCTTTCCAGTTCATCCAGTCTCTCCTTGGTTGTCGAGATCAAAGCGTCCAGCTGGGAATAGCAGGCTTGAAGGTCGGGGACGACCACAGCATCAACCACTTCGGCCGCGGTAGACTGCTGACCGCAAAATCAATCATTCAAGATTTGCCAGACTGACGCTAAGAAGAGTTCATAGCGAATTTACACGAGTCAATCACAAGGAGGATATTTCGAGAGTAACAAATGATCCCACCTCGCCCCATCTTGCCCTGCAGTCGATCTGCTCTATCTCGGCCACCAAATGCTCATAGAGCTTCTGGCCTACATCTCCGATATGTTTCCGAATCATGTCCATAGCTTCCCTCTGTGTGGCATAGTTCTAAAAACACTCTGAGTAATCGAAATCTTTGATCACAACGTTCAAGAGAATTTTCAGTATTGGAAATTCCAATTTGGAATTCAGTTATGCTTCGCACCTTCCTCAAAATCTCATCAACGTACTATAAATAACCCTACTTTGGCGGCTCCAGCACTGAGTTCATCGAGTGAGGCCAGCGCTGCCTGCGCTCTGTCGCTAGTCAGTTCGCCAACTGTTGAGTCTCGGATCTGTTACAATACGTGGTGTTACTACTGCTCATAGTAGTTTGGCATAGTCTGGTTAAGCCTATTGGCATCAAACTTTGAATCAACAACAACGACAAAAACAACAAAAACAACAATAACAGCAACGAAAATAACAGTAATAATAACAACAAACAGCAACGAAAACAACAACAACAACGAAAACAACAACAACGAAAACAACAACAACGAAAACAACAACGACGAAAACAACAACAACAACAACAACAACGATAATAACAATAACAACAACCCCCAAATCATTAGCTGACTGTCGATGGCCATTCGAGGGACTATGAAATCCATAAATACGTGATATCACGACCCCAGCGTGCATGAAGATATAGAGTCTATAGACTCGATTTTAGTATAGACGAGTTCTTCAGGAGAGCTCCCTTGTATGTGACAGCTCAAGTCTAAGGTATGGGCATTCTTTGACTCCGTACCAGCAGAACTCCCACGTTATCAGTCAGACCTCACCTCAAAACGCTGTGCAAAGTCATCGATCAGTTTCCTCCGGCCTGCGATAGTGGATTCAATGATCTCCAATACTTCATCAATCCACTCAACGCTTT
>NW_003213314.1:0-1514 GCF_000006405.1 Perkinsus marinus ATCC 50983
GAGGTTAGGGAACGCCGTCCTATCAGCAACGCAGAAGTCACCCGAACACTGGCCAGATGAAGAGGATGTAGTAGTGCTAGTCACAGGACCACTAGTTGAGACAGTAGTAGTGCCAGTCGCAGGACCGTTAGTTGAAACCGTAGTAGTGCTAGTCACAGGACCACTAGTTGAAACAGTAGTAGCGCTAGTCACAGGATCACTAGTTGAGGCAGTAGTAGTGGTAGTCACAGGACCACTAGTTGAAACAGTAGTAGCGCTAGTCACAGAACCACTAGTTGAAGCAGTAGTAGTGCTAGTCACAGGACCACTAGTTGAAACAGTAGTAGTGCTAGTCACAGGACCACTAGTTGAAACAGTAGTAGTGCTAGTCACAGGATCACTAGTTGAGGCAGTAGTAGTGCTAGTCACAGGACCACTAGTTGAAACAGTAGTAGCGCTAGTCACAGGACCACTAGTTGAGGCAGTAGTAGTGCTAGTGACAGGACCACTAGTTGAGGCAACAGTAGTAGTGCTAGTCACAGGACCACTAGTTGAAACAGTAGTAGTGCTAGTCACAGGTTGAGGCAGTAGTAGTGCTAGTCACAGGACCACTAGTTGAAACAGTAGTAGCGCTAGTCACAGGACCACTAGTTGAAACCGTAGTAGTGCTAGTCACAGGACCACTAGGTGAAACCGTAGTAGTGCTAGTCACAGGACCACTAGTTGAAACAGTAGTAGTGCTAGTCACAGGATCACTAGTTGAGGCAGTAGTAGTGCTAGTCACAGGATCACTAGTTGAGGCAGTAGTAGTGCTAGTCACAGGACCACTAGTTGAAACAGTAGTAGCGCTAGTCACAGGACCACTAGTTGAAACCGTAGTAGTGCTAGTCACAGGACCACTAGGTGAAACCGTAGTAGTGCTAGTCACAGGACCACTAGTTGAAACAGTAGTAGTGCTAGTCACAGGATCACTAGTTGAGGCAGTAGTAGTGCTAGTCACAGGATCACTAGTTGAGGCAGTAGTAGTGCTAGTCACAGGACCACTAGTTGAAACAGTAGTAGCGCTAGTCACAGGACCACTAGTTGAGGCAACAGTAGTAGTGCTAGTCACAGGACCACTAGTTGAGACAGTAGCAGTGCTAGTCACAGGACCACTAGTTGAGGCAGTAGTAGTGCTAGTCACAGGACCACTAGTTGAGACAGTAGCAGTGCTAGTCGCAGGACCGTTAGTTGAAACCGTAGTAGTGCTAGTCACAGGACCACTAGTTGAGGCAACAGTAGTAGTGCTAGTCACAGGACCACTAGTTGAGACAGTAGCAGTGCTAGTCACAGGACCACTAGTTGAGGTAGTAGTAGTGCTAGTCACAGGACCACTAGTTGAAACAGTAGTAGTGCTAGTAATACTCACATAAAGTTTACCGAGTGTGAAGCGCAGAATACTACGCTCAATAATAACACCCGAACCATTCAAGGGGTCCATGGGAATCCACGCGCCTCCCTGACCTGTGAACCGAGCAATCTGCCCAGTAGCCTTT
>NW_003210406.1:0-2036 GCF_000006405.1 Perkinsus marinus ATCC 50983
CCTTCCGCGGGTGCGGACACTCGACCCGGATTGTGCGGACACTCGGCCCCGGTAGCGTGCTCATTACGGACAACGCACGCTGAGCGAGTTTATCGGCTAAAAACCCGCGCAGGTTCGAATCACCCCAGAGGTGATTTTCTCTTCATTTTCCAAGTCGTGACGCACCCTACGTTGTCCTCCCTGAACTGCACCCTTCTCTATCTCTATCATGGTAGCCCAAATACCGTCACTGTTGGAGGCCTTCAAACGTTATGCTAAGGAACAGGATGTTGAACACTTTGAAAAACTCGAGGAAGTACTAACACGGTGACACGTTGTGAGCTCCCACATGCTCAGCGGCGGCTCAGGTTATGCTAGATGGCCTGTCAATTCCAGTGTTGGGGGATCTGTCATTTCTAAAGGACTGCAACGTGGGGCTTCTGTCTCTCAACAACTGTCAGGTTGGGGTCATAGACCATCCCTTCCCAGAGGGCACCAAAATCGAACGTCTCGAATTAAACTGTAGTTATCGAACTTCTGAATTCCTGTGGAGAAATATATGAGTTGTTTTTCAGCCAATAACTTGATTGACAGAAAGTCTCTTGAGGCCCTCGGTAATTTAAGAGACACTTTGCAAGAACTCCACCTCGCGAACAACAAGTAGTAACGTGATGTTAGTACGGGTCTGAAATTCCCATCAGATTTGCCGACTTGGAGGCACTAAGTCCCATACATAAACTCGTCAACATTCGCATATTAAATTTGATCGAGTAAGCTAACGTTAGACTTCCCTCGTGCATTTTGACTGACATCAGCAATCCGGTTGGTGGTGTTGTTGAAGACGACGACGAGCAACTGGTGAAAGCCGCGTACCGTGAGGAGCTTCTGAAAGCTCTACCCAGTCTCCAGGCACTCGATGGTTATGATAGGAATGTACTATGGCTGAGTTGCGGTTAGGGGAGTTTTATAATCGGTTCCTATTCGGTCAGGGGGAAAAGGTAGTTTTCGAGGACTCCGAGCCGGAGGACGACGACGAAGATGCATATACGAGCGAATCTGATGATGATGAGGAAGAGGAGGAGGAGGAGGAAGGGGTCGATGATGATGAGGGGGTGAGCCCATTGGAGGTGAACGTCGCATTACTTCTATTATAGGAGGATGATGAGGAGTCGCCGCATGCTGCTAAGAAGAGGCGAACTGATGTTGTAGAATAGTACTGTATGACCGTGACTCGCGGTTGACTGAGTGCTGGACGTTTTCACTATCATTCTATTGAGGGATGCGTTTTTCAAGTCTACGTGACGACCTTGTAGATGGTCCTCGGACTGTATATTCTAGACAACTACCTTCAAAACGAATGGCTTTTTACTCTACAACTTGAAGTCTCAGTGAGTGTAAAGTGTGCCGTGTGAGCTCCCATAACTAGTTGTAGTGGACCCGACACTCGGGTGGTCGAATGCTCTGCTCATGATGTGGGCCTTATCATACGGTCGTATGAAGGGATCATCTATCCAGAGAGTGATTGGAGTTGCTCTCAAGAGATGATCATAAACCACTCCTATTTCGGCGATACCACGATGAAGTGTGACAGTCTGAGTCGTGTGTCGTATGATATCGTTACCCCTTTGTGTAATGTGTCTACTGCTAGGCTAAGGTACTTCATTCTTCTAGTTGCTCATTCGAACGACTGTTATAAAACGTAACAGTATTAGTAGGCATAACTATGAAATCCCAAAGTCACTTGAGATGGGCGAGGAGTTCCAACTCGCGGCCTGCTGCCGAGTGGTGGAATTCGGAGCCTGGCTGCTTGGGAGTACTTTACGGTGCTACGGCAAGTAGCCAGAGACTCCTCCAGTAACACGGGTTGAGGTGGGTGGGTTGAGATTAAGTTCAGCTGCCCTTAAGAGAAGGCCAGATTTCTGTCGGGAGAGGATACTCTCAGTGCAACCGAACAGCCGTGGGAGGGAAGTCGACACGCACCGGTGCATGGGTTACAGCTTAGCTTAGCGTGATTCCACGGTTCCTGTGACGTCCAAGTGACGTCACGTCACTTGGTG
>NW_003205977.1:0-1062 GCF_000006405.1 Perkinsus marinus ATCC 50983
ATAACTTAGATGGCACAACAATAGCACCGGTAACCCGATTCCTCACATAAGATTGATCACCATCTTCATCAACAGTAACTAGCTCAAACTTACGTAACACACGTGAACTGATGGGCCCAGATTGATCAAAGAAAGGTTTAAGAATGGGATCTACACGCTGTTCTCTCAGGATTTTACTCCTAAGATCATCATCAATAGCATCATCTATAACGAGAAAATAATCTCCACTACGTTCACTAACAACTGGAGGGACGGAAGATACAATACCATCAGCATTCCGGCGGCGGGCAGAATTAATAGACTCCAATACGGAATGATCGAGAAAAGGTGGATATAGCGATGAACCTCTCGAAAATATATCACTCACATTCATACTACCGGGAATGTGATATACTGAACCACCATTCTGAAGTAATATATCAGCAATAGTTCTAAGATTATCAACTTCCCACTTAGGCATATCTTTCAATAGTGACTCAACATTAGGAAAAATACCTAAAGTTTTACGTATACGGTAATAGTTAGCCTCATTATCAGTAAATAATAGAGGACGAACTCTGATATTGGGAAGGATACTAGTGAGAGCCTTCATCACATCCTTGAAACTGTGCAGTACTTGCACACAAGCAAGTAGCTCTTTACGGACTATCGTCCAACACATACGACCACGATCAATGAGGCGTGAATGGCAAAAAATAGGATTCAGCACTGTATCCGTGATAACATTAGCCGTAGCATAAACACTTGAATCCGCGAAGCAATACATTATTCCGTCCGACAGAAAAGAAAGATATCTAGGAATTGGGGGAGATCTACGAAATGACTCCATCAATTCTAGTAAAGTCTTGAATGTAGTAGTGGAAATAAAAGCATCAACATCAGCATTATCATCAGCTTCTCTTCTCAAACACATACGCATCGCTAAGATAATGTGGCTTGAGACACCGCAAGGGTCATAGAATCTGGCTATCCAACTCATCACATCCCTTTGAGTGAGGGACACTATAGACTTATCACTCTTCTCACTATGCAAAATAGGTGGTAGTAGAGGGCCTTCTTGAT
>NW_003203640.1:0-1649 GCF_000006405.1 Perkinsus marinus ATCC 50983
GACGATTCTGGTCCTGCTGCGGACCAGAGGCTGCACAGCAGAACCAGGCTGCAGCGGCTGCATTCCCTTGTTCTGCTGTCGACGGAGGGCCGCGTTCCGGTTCTGCTGTCGACGGAGGGCCGCGTTCCGGTTCTGCTGTCGACGGAGGGCCGCGTTCCGGTTCTGCTGTCGACGGAGGGCCGCGTTCCGGTTCTGCTGTCGACGGAGGGCCGCGTTTCGGTTCTGCTGTCGACGGAGGGCCGCGTTCCGGTTCTGCCGCGGACGAGGAGCTGCGTTCTGGTTCTGTTGCGGACGAACGGCTGCATTCCAAAGTGAGTTTGGAAGAGAGCATCTTGACGATAACGGATAGTGATAACAGCCACTTTGAGTACTGAAGCTTGGCGTGAGCGAAGCACAGTTTTTCCCATCGGTGGGCTTAGAATTTCCCAGGAGGAATAAATTTCAGTGTCATGGAGTTTGTACGATCACTGGGGTCGTGGCGGAAATCTGACTTGAGCAATTCCCGCAACACAAAAGTGCCTCTCTCGAGGCCGGACTTGCAATAGCATAGTTCGCATTTTGGAAATGAGTGTAGCAGGTTGGGCTCAATCATCATTTCATACATGCTGTAACTTCAGAGGAACACATGTCGGTATTCCGCAACAGGAAACTATGGTGAATTATCAGAAGGCATGAACATTTTATTTTTCATGGACTGTACTTTCTCCCACAACTTTCCTGGTGCTATTCGCTCGAAGTTATCTGCAAACAGCTATCGCAACCTAATTCGTACTTCAAAGTTACATACACGCCGTTTCAATGAAGCATTCGTCCCGCTCTTTTTGCAGGGCCTTTCCGCAGAGTATTTCATGTAGATCAGAATTTATTTGCTCGGTGGTCATCTACCATGAAGGAACCTTTGCCGAGTTGTGACTGAGTGGTGGAAGCCCACGCTCTTGCCAGGCGGGCGTCGGCCTGGCTTGGTGGCACAAAGTCCCTCTCTAGTAGGCGGCTTGAGTCTCCGTGATAGGATCTCCATCACTGCTCTTCGATCGAACGGGATGGGGTCCACTACACCGATTGTGTCTCTGAGAGTGAATGCACGCATGCGCAAGTTGGGTATGTGTTCAATCGAGTTGAAGTGCAAGTCTTGCATCAACTTTGAAACGATGGAATTGACATCGTGAATCACACTTTTAATCGTAGCCATATACTCGGCAAAACTCCGAATCCCCTCTGTTGCGTGACAACATTGAATGCTTCCAGAACTGAGACAGTTCCGTTTTGAAGTAACGAGAGAATGCTATTATAAGTCCATACGATGAGTTTGCCGAGTGGTATAGACCAGCGGATGCCGAAGATGCTTGTCCCGTACCTTATCAGTGCAACTTTGATCCTCTCATCCAGCAGAGTGTCTAAGTTCATGCTCGGACTTGAGTTCACCTCGAGTAGCCAAGCACGGAGGGACTCGTCGAAGATAACGTCGAAGCCATACAGCTCAAATGAGTTGACCTTGAAGCCTCACGATGAAAACAAGTCGACTGTCAACACCAAATTCCATCGACAGTTTGGCCGAGTGGTCTAACGCGCTGGCTTAACGCGCCAGTCCGAAAGGGCGTGGGTTCGAACCCCACAGCTGTCAGACATTTCATCACTTGCTCCATGTAAGT
>NW_003213274.1:0-1111 GCF_000006405.1 Perkinsus marinus ATCC 50983
GGCCCAACTCCATCAGCTACTTCTTCATAACGACTTCTACGAGCACTCGGGTCTGACGAGGAAGATGTCACGCCACCCTGTTGAGTTGTATCCATACCTTGAGCTGGAATGCCTTTGACTTCATCGATCAGAGTCGGATCGAAACACGGCAATCCGTAGCCATCCTGAGAATCAATTCATATTTCAAAGCCCATAACTGCCGAAAGCTGACCTTGGCAACTTTTCCGGTAGGTTCATCGAGAATGACAGATCCCCCATACTTTCGATTCTGATATAGCTAGCGCAGACTTTCCATTCACGATTCTAAACTCACTTCTCGCATTAGCTCAGCTTTCCATGGTTCATTCTCTGACAACCGCTGCAAAGTAACATCACCATCGATGAATCTGCGGCCATTTAACTACACATGATCGTATTCAGGCTACATGCTTACTTGGTGAATTCCGGTTTAGTTCGTAATGAACTTTTACCATCTTGCAGTTGAAGATAAATCTCAACATAGAGCTGGTTCGCCGACGGTAGGGATCCCCTGAAACAGTTGATACCACCACACGTGGCATGAGCCCACTTCGTTCCCTTCAACATTCCATGTGTGGCCTCTGCGTCGAACAAGTCGAAATACCTGCTGAACATGCTGAGAGCTTCCAGATAGAGAGTCTAGGTTATCCAAGTTTCAAAGAGGAATGGGACTAGTCGAAAAGTCTATGATACCAATGCGCTAAAACTTATTGCCCAAGTTACATTTCCAGGCGGTGTTGAGACACTCCGAGGACTCGAACTTGGGCCTCCGTCACATTCAAGCAGGTCCGGAGGGATCTGAAATCGCGAAAGTGAAGAACATTATTGGCCCTCCCAGTGCGGAATTAATTTTCATACCACACCTTTGAAGCACCATGACAGCAGTCTCCGCTTCGGTTGCTTCTAAAGCCCGGCTCAATCGCAGCTTAGCAGATAACGGCGGTTCTACGCCTCTTATGGGCCGCATGAGGGGTGAAAGTCCTTTGAGGAGGGCCTTCTCATCAATGTGAGCTGTGGATTCTGATGAGCGCGGAGGTGGAGGAAATCGATTCTAAATAATTCTGCCTACCTTCCTGTTCCGGGATTTCTCCAA
>NW_003200805.1:0-1291 GCF_000006405.1 Perkinsus marinus ATCC 50983
ACCAGGCGTATGAGTCTACTACTACTGCGTTACGAAATGGACGCGGACCATCGTTCATTATCTCCGCAAGGGTCACGCCGACGGAGCGATGCAGAAGCGAATTGCGGAAAAGCTCACAGCTTTGGATGACCAAATACCCGATGGCCCTTTTGAGTGCAGCCCACCCGAGCCGGCCTGGAGGGACATGCTCGTCGCCACTGTGAAGCAGTAGGGGGCCTCGAGCGTTGCTGAGAGTACCCAGCTGGGATTAACTCAGGCATGTGGTGGTCAGCAAGCAACCGTCATTATTCAACCGCACGAAGGTCTACGAATTGCATCGGAGTGCAGTGGAGGAGTAAGCCTTCTACTGTTGCATCGGGAGATGATTTTCACTCAGATTTCTCCGTGCATTTTACGTGTTATGGTCAACAACAGTCAAGGCAGAGTTGTTAGGGAATTTCATACAACCGATCAAGAATAATTTCGAGGAGGTTCATACGGCGATAGATCCTCCTTAATCGTCTTCGCCTCTTTTAGATCTGCGAAGTCTTTCGAGAGCCTCCCGTGCACCCATCGAATAATCGATTATCAGAACCTGGGATGGGCTTCGAGTTCGTGCCAATCTTGAGTCGGGCATTGGAAGGCATCAAACAGTTCCATCTGGCCACGGCGGAAGATGAGCAGGCAGGGTATTCTTGAGTGTTCTCGTAAAGCAGGTTGGTCTGCAGGAGTCTACACTTCTCGACGAGCAAGGGTGTGAAGATTTACTGCTCAAAATATCAGAGGCTGTCGAGGCGGTGAAAACGATGGACTGGTAAGCAGCGCTTCGGCATTGAGTCGATCAGGGGTTGCCTCCAGTTACATCAATAAGACTTCCACTGAAGATTCTGCGCGCCCGCCCAAGGTTTGGTTGCCATGGTTCTGAGTGATTTCCGAATCGCTGGAAATGTTTCTGTACAGTTTTTCGTTGCGTTATGGCTTGTTGGTCTTCGCGCTGAACTGATACAGACCCTCGATGAAATCTTTGCTTGCCACTCTCACTATCGACTTATCAATTTGAAGTTCCACTTTCCACTATGTGAGAGAGTCCATAACTGATCATTCTCAAGTGTCTCGCTCGGTGTTACTGTTATTCGCACTCGAATGGTAAACACTCTAACAGCACGATGAATCAGAGCTTAGATCCTTTGATTCTCTCGTGAGTGATGGGCTTGAGTTTACTCCAGTCAACTATGAACTGTGTTACTGATGCTTAAATCCATAACCTCCTTCACCATGGGGATCCTTCCTCCGCGAAAACCAAGAACAACAA
>NW_003205904.1:0-1008 GCF_000006405.1 Perkinsus marinus ATCC 50983
ACAAGTGGCATAGCGACCCCATTGTAGCTTCGAGTCCGAGTCTTCGACAAATATATGATGGACTGTCTAGTTGAGAGTCGACTGAAGTACGCTGCGAGCCCTACCCGCTACCAACCAGAATTGAGGCCGTCCTTCGACAAAGAAAATACTTAAATCAAGAGGAGTGATTACGGGTTATTCCCAGAGCACACAGCATGAACTATACGGACTCCATATTGTGGAGGGGACAGTTTCAGCTACGGCAGTCTTCACGGACTCGAAGACAAGGTTGCCAAACGCAAGATACAGACTTGAAAATAATATCATGGGGACTTCACGCCTTTCTCCGTGTCGCGATAATATTGATTATAGCTTGTGGGTGACGAGTAGAAGACTATGGGATCGGTTTTTTACGTATCCGTTGAGCCTTACCTTGGACGCTTCCAGACCTGAGAAAGCACAGCCGGTGAGTTCTTTCCTTAAACGGAAATGAATTTGAGTCGGAGTCAGAGCATAGGTGACAAGGAATGCGCATGAGTCATTAAGACTGCCGCATCCGTCTCCAGAAAAGAAGGTACCTCGTCGTATTAACTGCGGGTCGAAACTCATTTCATTCAAGGAAGCGCTCCCAGCTGTATGTGATGTTGTCCAGATCATCGGAGTTTGCGTGAGATGATCTAAGTACAAGTAGCGAACATCTGCTAGAAGTTACTTATCTCTCATCTCATTGTTTGAGTTATTGTACTACAAATTCCGCTGCGTCGACGGTTAAGCTCATCCCGCACTAAGGTCAAGACTGAATCACTCAGAGGGGCTACCGGATTCTTTGCCATTGAGTCGTTCAAGAGCGTAGCGGGTAGCAGGCTTATTGCTAGCAGTTGACGCATAGGTGGTGACTGCTCCAGAAAAGGCAAGCTCACACTCCTATAGATCCCCAAACCACAGCTCCCAAAACGACTCTTGACTTCAAATACGTAGAAGAGTTTCGTCATTTCTTGATGCGTCCCCTAGAATAGGTCATCTCTAACT
>NW_003201820.1:0-1599 GCF_000006405.1 Perkinsus marinus ATCC 50983
TTGTCAGTGTCAGGCCTGGACTAGTGAGCCACTCGAGTAACTCTCTCTTTGCCCGCATTAGTGTCCGTGGTAGGTTTTGACCAATCCTGATCGCCCTCCTGTTGAGGAAGAAGTCAAGTTCTTCAAGCAGAATGATTGGAGACTTGTTGACGTACTGTTCGTTCGGAAGGCTTGCTCATTCGGATGTCGTTTTGTCCAGGTTCCTATGTGGAACGGCAGCAAGGAACATCCGGTATTCTGCCAGTCATCCCGTTGGCTATCTATGAATGTCTTCTCTATCACTCCTGATAAAATTTGTGTGGAGGATGATGAGCAGGACTTAATCCGGCTTCTCGAGGGAGAATACGGCTTCGACGTTCTGGGCATTCCTTATCGTGGAGTTTTCGAATTCGGAGGTTCGTTGCACTGCTCCACTTGGGATGTGCGCCGTCGCGGCGGCAAACGTAGCTATTTCCCAGAATGGGCAGGTAGATTTGACCACTATCGTGAAGTTACAGAATGAACGGTGGTTTTGTATGCAGGTTGTGAGGAGGATATCGGCCTAACCAAGCTCACTCAACTTCCATAAGGTTGGCTGAGAGATTAACATGAGCAAAGACTCAGAATGGAAAAGGGCTTGCTATCTTATTTAATCCTATGATTTTGACAGTCATATGACGTGTTATGTTATTGGTTAATTACGGTGGAAATCTATTCCCAAATGAAAAATATATTCGCATCCTTCACTGCTATAAATGGTAGTAGACGATATGCTGTAACATCCAACCTCTTACGAAAGAAGCACGGTACAGAAAAGACATGAAAAGAAAGTTTATGTAACTATCAAGAGTATATAAATTCGCATATCACTACATGCGTACTATGAGCAATTAGCGCACTAACAAACAATGTAGAAAACGCACAACTTTATCACGCAGTAATAATGCAGTTAATGGACAATCACCGGTGTATAGTGACTAGAGACGCAACACTTGGTTTGAGCGTAAACGAGTAGATAGTGTTCAGTCTTCATCCGATGATGATGCAGTGACTTGCTGCAGCTGCTCTTGAATGCCATGCAGCTCCTTCTCAACGGACTGTACATAGCTCTCACCGCCGCGAGTTTCAACCTAACAAGATGCAAATTCAGTCGCCACCAAATCAATGTACACAATAAGGTATGTCTCACCTCATTATGATCCTTCACGTGCTTATCCATTTCCTTGATCGCTTGCTTCCTAGCTTTCTTGCTGATCTCTGAACCGTCGGCGAACGTCAGAGGCAATCCAGCATCGTCCCAGGACCCGTATCTGCGTCCACCATTGATGGAGCTCTCAATATTCTATTATACTACTTCGATTCGTCTCTGAGGAACTCAGCAGGGTCTACCAGAGCCTTCGTCCACCGCTGAAGTTCTTTCGTCTTCTCTTGAACTTTAGTCTCCAACTTGCGCCTCTCCTTCATACGGGCCTCACGTTTCTTCTGGGCTTTCTTCGCCTCGATCTCGCGCTTCAACGCTATCGGATCCTCCAGCGACCACACACTGAAACACAGAAATCAGTTCCCCCGACTCAGCCGTAGTCCACAGCCCGTAGACGATCCATCACCTGCTTCCATCTG
>NW_003210228.1:0-1042 GCF_000006405.1 Perkinsus marinus ATCC 50983
GATATAGTCGTAATGGATGATGCACCCGTGCATCTCGTGCTGTTGGGACTGTATCACGGTCGTGTCGGAGTATAGGGATCCGAAGGTGGCACGCGGAACCTCCATCACGATGGACAATACAGACTCAAGTATTCTACACCATCGAATATAACACAGTTATCTCGTCAGCCCAGAACAGCTAGAAAGATCCCAAGGCTGTGAAGCTGTTCCTGAAGGTTCTTAGCTCGTGAAAGTCGCTCTACTCTTCAGAACACCCTCAGGGCAATTCCGCACAATCCAGTGAGCATTTCGTTCTGACCGAAACGTTCCGAGATGCATGGCCAGAGCCCTCGTAACCTCACGTATGTGTGCGTGTTGTCACTTCGTCGAAGACATCACGTGAACATGTTCGTATACTCTGACTGAACATCCACCTCGGGGAAAACGTGGTGCCACAACCCACTCCTTATACGAATATATAGCGGAGTAGAGTAGTGACATCCACCTCAGGGAAAACGTGGTGCCACAGCCCACTCCTTATACGAATATATGGCGGAGTAGAGTAGTGACCTTGAGCTCCTCACCACACTCATTGAAAGTGTGAAATACTTTGGATAAAAGACGCTTGGTTCTGCACGCATGACATTAGCGAAAGTGAAAAACCTCCACAGAGGGACAGAAATTGTGTCAAGCCGAACACCCACGCGTAACCGTACAAACAGAGCAATCGGTGGCTAATCGTGGTGAGATAGGACTGTGAAGCGCTCAGTCGAGAAGTACTAGAGACTCGCGCAATTACGGTTTACCGAGACAGCAAATTCCACCACTGAACACAGATGACGGAGCCCAGAAATGGAACTACTCAGTGCCTAGTTTGCACCGTGTGAGACAATGAAATCGAAACTACTAGAATATTTCTAATCTGGATGACAACTTTCACCGAGACAAAACTCTTGAGTCTTTCTTACACGAGTTACTAAACTCGCAAGCTGTAGGTCCTGTGACCACAGCACGTAATGAGCCGTGCGTTACACGCGCATACGCCTTGAGAGTTATATTATGA
>NW_003207400.1:0-1487 GCF_000006405.1 Perkinsus marinus ATCC 50983
TAATTGGTCTATAGGCTATAGCCAACAAGTAGTTAAGCGATACTCCGTGTAGTCAATCTCTAGCAAAACTTTGATTGCTCTCTATAATACTTATAGTAGTTCGAATGAAACGGCTAACAGTTTTAGATGCGCATATCCCGGGCGTTCGCGCCCGCGGCTGGCAGGCCGCGCAGCGAACTGAAAGGGTCAAACATGCTGCAGCGTGTTATGGGACGATGTCCCAGAAGCGTCACTCGCCATGAAAACCTTCGGCCCGTCTTGTGTGTTGTGACCATTGCTCCATTTGTGTAGTACGCTAAGCTGTGTAGCTAGCACGCCAGAGTGTTGCAAGATCACTAGTCATAAGTGAGTGTGGAATTGTCCGTAAGCATTTACGGTTTTATCGTATCTACTGTGCACTGGAAGTGCATCAATCGAATCGATCATCAATTGTTGTGTCCATTTCAGAGGGTGGGAACTATGAGAAGCCCCATGGTAAATGCACCTTTGATGAATCTGGAAAACTCAGTCGTAAATGCGACACTACCGACGGGCTGTACTACGGTGTAATCTTCAACGACCCCTCTCACTCAAATATCCGTCGCATGTTATACAAACTCTCAATCTATCTTATCGCTTTCAGAACTCCAAAGCGATCTATGCAGCGGTCTGTGGTGACAAATGTGAGAAAAACACCGACTGTCCGGAGCCTCCTACTGGATACGCACAATGTCTACCTCTAGGAGTATGCACTATCGTATGCAGCAATGATAAGGTAGACTCAGTTCGCTCCGATACTGGCCTACAAGTGGCGTCTTCTCAGGATTGTCCTGAGGGAGGGTTCTGTCTAGATAGCGGGGCCCAAGGGAAGTATTGCTCTTTCCGCACTTGATCAACATACAATCATGGATGATCACTCGTGATCAGTATCCTTGACCCAGGGCCGATGGTCCTACTCTTGTTATATGCTGTAATCAGGCAGTAGTTGAGCATTATGTCTCTGTAGCTGAGTCACTCTGTGTGCACCATTGTGATCTTAGCATTACCACTCATCTCTTTAGTGTAAGTAACTGAGAATGGTTATCCTTGCACTCTTGAAGTTATTTGTCCCCTCAAGCCATTAGCCTTTACACAGTTGCACGCATATAAAAAGGCTTTTCTGGGCCTTGGACAAGCTTTAGTTGGGAGTCAACTTTGGCACTCAACACTATTCGGGCCGTCTATTTTGTCTATCTTAGCCTCGACTTCGGATAGACTTGATAAAAAAGTCTTTCCTCACTCCACTACACAAGTTTGTCTTTCCTGTAGACCTCAATGATAATCAGTTCAGTCTGAAACGGTTTAATCCCGACAACGACGAGGGAGAGTTCAATATTAACAACGTGTTGACGTGTGATGTCGCCCGCTTCCCATGGAATTGAAACTGCAAGAGGCCCTTTTGATAGCACTACATATGAGAATCACAGATGTGTGACATATGATTCACCTAATGTCGATTATCGACGAAA
>NW_003200989.1:0-1020 GCF_000006405.1 Perkinsus marinus ATCC 50983
GGAGCACCGATCGTAGTCGTGACAGTCGCAGCCTCCGTAGCGACCTGGGTGGTAGCATCAGAGTCATCCTTGTCTCTTCCCGGAGCTTCCCCAGCTGCCGTGGTGATAGTCACCTCGCCAGTCACAGGAGCCGCAGTAGTGACAGCGACCTCATCGGTCACAGCAGCTGTGCTGACCGGTAGAGGGGACGTCATAATAGTAGTAGGCTCAACAGAAGCACTGATCGTGGTAGCCACAGTCGCAGTCTCAGTAGCGATCGGGGTGGTAGCATCAGAATCATCCTTGTCTCTACCGGGAGCTTCCCCAGCTGCCGTGGTGATGGTGACTTCGCCAGTCACAGGAGCTGCAGTAGTATCAACAATCTCATCGGTCACAGCAGCTGTGCTGACCGGAAGAGGGGACGTTATAGTAGTAGTAGGCTCAACAGGAGCACCGATCGTAGTCGTGACAGTCGCAGCCTCCGTAGCGACCTGGGTGGTAGCATCAGAGTCATCCTTGTCTCTACCGGGAGCCTCCCCAGGTGCCGTGCTGATGGTCACTTCGCCAGTCACAGGAGGTGCAGTAGTGACAGCCACCTCGTCGGTCACAGCGGGCGTACTGACCGGTTGAGGGGACGTCATGATAGTAGTAGGATCAGCAGGAGCATCGATCGTAGTAGTGCCAGCCGCAGTCTCGGTAGCGACCGAGGTGGTTGCATCAGAATCATCCTTGTCTCTTCCCGGAGCTTCCCCAGCTGCCGTGGTGATAGTCATCTCGTCAGTGACAGGAGCTGCAGTAGTGACAGCGGCCTCATCGGTCACAGCAGCTGTGCTGACCGGGAAAGGGGACGTTATAGTAGTAGTAAGCTCAACAGGAGCACCGATCGTAGTCGTGACAGTTGCAGCCTCCGTAGGGACCTTGGTGGTAGCAACAGAGTCATCCTTGTCTCTACCGGGAGCTTCCCCAGCTGCCGTGCTGATGATCACTTCGCCAGTCACAGGAGTGCAGAAGTGACAGCCACCTCATCGGTCATAGCAGCTG
>NW_003207884.1:0-3558 GCF_000006405.1 Perkinsus marinus ATCC 50983
AGAGTACCTTATCTGATGGAATTCCCATAAAATCTATAATTCGAGCGGGGGAGGGAATACGCACATAGTCAACTAGCATGTGTCGATGACAATACGGAAATTCTGAGGAAATTTTGACGCAACGCTTATTGGTTTCTGTGAACCCGAAGTCGTATGTAAACTCTTTGCTTCAGTTGAGGAAAACGAGCATATAATCCTCCAACACTGGACACCAGCAAGAAAGAAAACGACGGCTCGCAATGTGAATAATATCTCACCTGTTACGATGGATACTACCTTTAGGCTCAGCTCCTGTAGTAATAATATTTAACAACCCTAGTAGCTGCTGTGGATGACCAGCCCGATGAGGGGGTATCTTCCCTGCCTCCAACGGCGAACCGCCGTTATGCTGCTGCAACCAAATACAACGACAAGGGTAGGGGCAATGCTCGGCTGATGATGATTTTATGAAGTCGTAGCTTCCGACATAGATAGTATCATCTAAGAAAGAGGTCATAGATGTACTAAATATCACAGCTCTTTATACTGCTGAGTACACAGTCGCTGATACTACCACTATCTGGCAACGGTATTTACTAGCATTTTACGTAAAACATAATGAAGGGAATAACTCAAGTGAACTATCGGTGGAATTAAGCATTCAATTGTTTAAGCTTGTGTGAATACAACCCAAATGTTGACATTGCGATAGCCGAGAATTAGATATTAGATGTGTATTTGTTTCGAAAGTATCTATGTCACTGCCACAATATGCGCGTCACATACGTGGTGGATACACGGTGCGGCAGCGTTTACGACGAATGAGTAACCATAATGATTCATGACACTATACAGACTAAGTTGAAGGATGTATGGTACCGCGAATGGATCACCTTGTGGTTTCTCAACAAAGCTGTAACCAGCCTCAACGATGGCCGTTGTGTATGTCTGTGGTAGAGATATGGATGGATCCAAGAGAACGGAGGGCATCAGGACAAAGCTTACAACTGCAGTAGCAGCAACACCCCTTACGACCAGGAAGGATCTGTGCCAGAGGTAACAAAACAAAGATATGGAGGAAAGAGGGGTCATGACCAACGGCGAAGAGGTAACGTAGAGAATTGTTGAAGCTTGTGGAGTGTAGAGTGGCGCAAAAACTGGACCGTGGCGCGCTCGCCCGCGAAGCTGTGATCCTGCTGTGTATGACGTGTGATGTTCTTGCTGCTGGTCCTAACTGTTAGTGTGAGGCTTATTGACACCTTGCTTCATGTGTAGTCTACCATTTCTGGCGCATGGAGTTCTGCTTTGCCCGCTTAGCTCGAGGTCCTAAGGTCGTTAACGTCACTGATTGCCCATTCTCAACTCCTTTCTTCCCGCCGACGCTAGCCCAGCGTTAAGTAACCATCTGATGTTCACTCGCATGTTCAGTTTCGAGAGCGATTTACTGACTTCTACGAACTTTCCTGGTCACATAGCGCAGAAAATTATTCGTAAAGAAAGAGCATTTGTCCGAATGGGCGTTTTCGGAGCGTTTTTCTATGTCTCTCTTTGGTGCACTCTTGAATTTTCCATGAGCGACAATCTCAGGAATGTTTTTGGAAAACGCTCTGCATGAGCTCTGGGTATTCGATGCAAGTTTTCCTACTTTTTCGTACGTTTCGAGCCGTGCTCAATAAATTGATGTATAGTGTAGCTGAGGAAGTAGTTTATTGGGAATAAACTGGGTAGGATGTAATAACATAGAATCACTCGTGGACGTTGGGATGGACGATGCCAACGTTAGTAGAGGTTTACAGTACGTGTCAATTTGATATGCAAATGCGTGCTACTTTGGAGGGCGAATTATAGTGAACAAGTTGTCGCTATCACAGTCCCAAACGGGTACTCTCATCACAACACATGTTCATAGCCATTGTTACATTGTATATGCGATAGAGTTTCACATTGATTCTCATCAACCTCAAAAAATAAAACATATTTGCATATCAAATTGGCACGCACTGTATACATCCCACCTGAGTGACTTGGACTCTCTGTGTCACTCTGGGAGCATTCGCGATATTATAAGGGCTTTAGGGGTAGCTCTCCCGTTGTGGTAGGTTCGAATCATTGCAGTGGAGAAGATAATCATGGCCACTGGGAGCTGCCACATGAGGCGTATTCAGTGGGTGATGAGAATCCTGCGTGAAAATACGAGGATAATGGCAATCACAGTCAACATGGTTTCGGATGGGATCGTAGCCTCCTGTGAGTTCCATGATGCTGTTGTTGTGTTCATTTTCGCGTATATCGGGCCACAGTCGTGACCAGAGTGTCCCTATGCAATTATCCGGTAGTACCGTCAATCGTCAACTGCAGCAGCAGCAGCATTCAGGAGGAAGCCGTTCTTCTTCGCACTCTTCCGCGGCTGGGTAATATTCACAGTCGGCATCCGCATGTTTGACAATTATTTCATCAGTTTCACCTTGAGCCCTCATGCAGCAGCATTCATCCCATCTTCATGGCAAGGTGCCGGTTCATCATCATCCTTGTCAAGTGGGGGCCCCTCGACGGTGTCCAATGTCCAGACTGCTAGCCATTACAGTAGGCCAGATTGGAGGAGTTATAGACAAGCAGCGAGTAACACAACGTAGGTGCTTTCCGAGGCCAACTTGTCGTTCATGCTCAGGTCTCAATGGGGCTAGCGATCATCAGTCTTTGCCCAACGTTGCTGTCTGTTCAAATTCCTCACTCAAAAGTAGGGAGGCTAATTATTCTTATGGGAGGAACGGAGGATTTTAGGTGGTGGCAATTGCAGTGCTAGAGTTCATAAGGATACGACCCCTCAAGCGAGGTGCTCCTGCAAATTGTTGGTGACGCATAAACAGGCTGGAGCTATCATAGGGAAAAGTGGATCAGAAATTTCCCATATGGAACAGGTCATCAAATAGCGTTGATTGAAGCCTCTTACCAGCGCTGGTTCGTATGCAGGCAGCTAAGGTCTCCATTAAAGTGTCTCCTAGCGGTAGTTTCTTCCCGGGCACACAGGAAAGGGTATTAGTGATCTTTGGAGAGAGCATGAATATTAGAGAGGTAGAAATGATGGGTGTGGGATTAGAACCGGAGGTCTCTCGTAGGCGCTACAGGATATAGTAGCTAAATTCGAGTACTGCAATGAGATACTACAAGTGCAGGAGGAAACCAAATCGCCTTATTTCCGCGACTGGGACGTAAGTGACATGTACGGTGTTGTTCATGCTGCTAGCAGCAGACTGCTAGCAGCAGACTGGTTTTTGCTGCAGACAGCATTTTCTGTCTACTAGACAAAAAATGCTGCCAGCAGTAGAGATACATTTTTCCCATCCTTTACAGTAGTCTATCGCAGTATCGGCAACAGTCATAACCAATGCAGCTGACTTGTCTTACATTCATAGGAAAGTGGTACCGACGGTGGCGCTGCTTGTCGAGCCCGGCCGCTTGTTATGCGGCTAGTGGTGCCCAACTCTGCTGTTGGAGTTCTTATGGGTCAACAAGGCAGTGAGATCAAGTATGGGTGCAGGGGATCCCGGGTTCGATCCGAGGCATCGCCTCTTTTCCTTT
>NW_003199306.1:0-3113 GCF_000006405.1 Perkinsus marinus ATCC 50983
ATGAAAGCCCATTTCCGTGAGCACAGGTGTACGTATGATGCAACCAACTGCATCCATTGAGGTATGCGAGCTGTAGTTTTTCTTGGCACATTTGCCAGCCAGTAATGGGAAGGTCTAGTTATGAAGAATCGTGAGATGTGTAGCTTCGAAAGGATGCTGTGGGGCTCGCTGAACCCTACCCACTAGAAGCTGCAGGGGTTAGGATCAAAAGGAGGCAAAACTTTCAATGGATCGAAGCCCTTGGATCTACTGGTTACCTCGGGTAACGGACAGAGGCTAAGCGCCACACCTTCCCATTTCTTAGACTAAATCGCCAGCCCCAAAGGATCTCACGCCACAGCACTCGCAACGCGTACATGTCAATGTTCTCGCCGTTTGCGGCACAGTCGGGATAGGAGCTTGGGAAAACTCCTTAGCCACCACGAGTGCGTCAACAAACGACTTACAAGGCCCGAACATGTTATCATTAGTTTTGAGGCTGGTCTGCAACACACTGGGTGATCTACCACGTCTCGTATGAAGCTCAAGCCTACAGGATTCCTCAACTACACCACCAGGAGTTTTCAGTATGAGAGTCCTGCCTTGCAATTGCAATCTCTTCCTAGCAAAAACGCGTTTGGGACCAACAAGAATAAGTCTTCCCTAAAGCTGCTCTTCATGACTTGGAGCGGCTAGCAAGCAGTTCGCGATGAAACAGATGAGGCAGCTTTATTAAAGCTAACGGTCACGACTCAGTGCAAGCATGTCGTGCCGACCCACGGCCGAACATCACATCAGACAGCTGCCGGCTTGACATCATGCTGGTAGCATTTGGTTAGTCCGGAAGTCGAAGGTTCAAATCCTGGTCAGTGAACTTCACGCAGACTTTATATTGAATCTTCGGTTATTCAGTACCGAATCACCTAACGGTCACCATCTGTGGATGGCCGGGCCACAACAACATGATTATTCTGTTGCCCGCACCTTTTGCCTACTTCTGTTGATGACCACATGTCAACGCAGCACCCCAGAGATCGTCAACTGAACTGAAGTTACAAAATTCGCGAAATACTGCCAGAATGGGAAAAACTGATCATGATGATGCTGCGGCAATACCGTTCGCACTGGACCAATCTTAGACATATGATAATGATAGGACAGGACGTTAAAAATCACGTAGGATAGGGCCAAACGCTATCCGCCCTCTGGACCCTCTCGAGAGAACTTGCAGTCTCTGATTTGCCAGAAAGCCTCGAAGGATGATTAATCTGATACAGTGCCGTGCTACTAGATATTAACAGGGTTACGGAAATCATATCCGGGATGCGTTATACGCATATCCTGTGTCCACAATGACGACCATCTCCCACCGAATTCCCCGATACCCCGCTGGGCTTGTTGGATCTGCGCCATAGTCATAATGCAGCTTTACTGATCAGTGTGCCGACACTTACAGTGTCCAGGACGAATTTGCAGATAGGGCCAGCTCCGACTCGCTCATCAACCGGTATCTACCAACAATCAGTGACATAGGTATCGGGGGGGGCGGTAACGCGGTACACGAATATCCTTTCCCTTGTAGTGGATCAGATCAACCGGACATACAATAGCTGCTGTACCGGTACCTATCACACCAGTACGCGGCGGCGCATGTAGGATATGGAATCATCGAGGCATCCTTCACAACATGCACAAGCTACATTTTGGAGATTTCTCAGCTGTAGATAAACTTATCGCGATGATTCGGATAGGAACAGCAATCTAGTATATGAAGCACACTCTGTGAGATGATGGGGTCTATTACCGAACACTTCCAAGAGATTGCCAGTCTCGAAAGCTTCGATGACTTCATTCATAGTGACATCTCTTTCCGAAACCTTTATACCAGGTGGCGCATTATTAGATGTCAGAACTTGTAATGCCTGGCAAGGCACATTGCTGATTAACAAGAGTCGTGGCAGTCAAGTCACAGGTTCGATGCCCAGCTAATGCACTTCTCACTGAGTCTCGGGTTATTCCTGGCAGGATCACATCACTCAAGGATGGTGTTGTCACTTCTATACCATCCGGCGTACGAAATACCAGAAACAGGTTCATCGTACCTTTTATGGACATGCAGTCGAGAGTGAGCCCGGCCATTCTTACCAACCTCCGTTACGTAGTAGTCCTTTGCCGTCACATCAGTCGGCAACAACCATAATATTTGCGAGTAGCCCATCTCAATCTGATCGACAATGTTCTTTCCATCGTGATGGCGAGCACTCACAGCTTCCCGCAAGGGTAGTAGTGTCGGACCATAGTTACTACCAAGCTTCTGAGCCCCAGTGCCTATAACAGATGATAGATGCCTACACTGAGCCATGGTCCTTGCTACTTCCTGGCCACGCACGGACAGTTTTCGTCGATGCTAGCAAAGACACTGGTTTGAACCCTGATCTATAGTATCTATCTTCACACATCGTCCCTGGGCCAAAGCAGAGGAACCCTACGGGCCGACAGGACAGGTGATGACGAATATTTTGGCAGCTGTAGGGGGAAATACCCCAAGACTAGCCTACCAAGACTTGCTGATAAGATGGATATCAACCGCTTACTTGAGTTCCAATACACGTTGGACGAATGTAGAGAGAATAACCAGGTTCTGATGGTATCATGTGCTCGTCAATGAGAATAAGCTCCCTGATGAGCTCATATCTGCCAATAGCAGCTCATTCCACTGATATCATTGATTTCCTCTACTACATGGACTGCTCATCGCGTTTGGTGAGATCGGCCATCGCGCCACGTCTGATGGAAGTGGCAAATCGAGCGATGTTACTGGACAGGCGGAACTCTCTGATGCCCTCAGGTACCCTGTATCTGCAATCAGATCACTACGATGTGACGGAAATGTGGTATGGGACATTTTTGTACACTTTCACTCCCTCAAAGCATCCCACTGCATTGTGAAGTACAGGGGATGCCGGATGCAGCTTGATATTGCTCATCGGCATTATACGTGGCTGAAGTCATGACCATAGCCGCGGCGCCGTGGAATCTCAGCTCTTACTCTCGCCCATCCAGTGGCAATATTATAGTCGATCTCCAGCATATGATCTGAGAACTTCTTACCGAATTCCAGTGTGTCCAACGGG
>NW_003211142.1:0-2201 GCF_000006405.1 Perkinsus marinus ATCC 50983
TCGACGACCATGACATCGGGAATCTCTGCGAAGAGAGCCTGCCAATTGGCATTTCGCGAGAGATCGCCCCGTGTCCCATCTTCCCCTGATACAACAAGAAAATGCACTCCCCTTTCCCGACCAAAACAATCGGCGACGGCTTCAAGAACTACTCATCCATGAGAGACCCTACTGTCATCGATGCCGTCGAGGAGACGTTGCGCAAGGAGGAGGCCCAAGGCTTCATCAGGAAACTGAACGAGGGGGATACCCTTGACCGCAGCCGGAGCTTCGTCCCTCGAGGAGCCATCCCAAAGAAAGATGGTGGGGTGAGAGTGATCGATGACTACCTCCGGGGTAACATAAATCTCCGGGCCAAAGTTCCGAACTCCAATAAGCTCCCGTCCACGACCTGTACTCGGAGATTGGTGGGTGAGCTGCAGCAGAAATACCCCGTGAGTAAGTGGCTCCTCTTCGAGCTGGACATGGAGAGTGCGTACCGCTTCCTGAAGATCCATCCCGAGGAGAGACGGCACCTATCCTTCTGCCACGAGGACAGCAGCGGCGTTGCCTCCTACTTCGAAAACTGTTCGTTGCCCTTCGGGCTCAACTCAAGCGGGTTCTGGTTCGTATGCTATGCGCGAGCAGTCCAGAACTGTGCGACAAATATCTTGAAACCCTGGCTGCCGTGCGGTACGGCAGCCGGCTTCATGTACGTCGACGACGGACTGACTCGATGCTTCGAGGGCTGGAAGCCGCAGACGTCTCCGGCCTTCCAGCCCACCAGACCCACGCGCCCAGGAGTGGGATATTTAATACGAGTTAACAAGTTAACACAGGTTAGATACCGATACGAAGGGCGCGTCACACCGGGCGCACTGGCATGTTGCAAAGCAGATGTTCTCTTGAAGGACTAGGGGAACGCAAGATTCAGATGAGCTGCTGACGATAGGGTATATACAGCTCGAATAACTGTTGTACAGCTATAAAGTCTGTTAAGGTGTCAGCTATAGATTATACAAAGAAGAGCAAGAGAGCAAGATATCAAGTCAACTATGAATACTTATCAACACTCCCCCGCCGCAGAAGTGACTACCTTCAAGTTACCAATATATTCATAGGACAGAGAAGGAGAGTTAATAGGAGAAATAGCAGCTACAGCTCCTTTAATAGCACGGACCACGTAGACCTGGTCAACAAGCCATTTCCGGCTGAGTTTAGATCTACCAAAGTTGTACCGGAGAACATGGTCCCCAACTGATAAGACAGAAAAGTCAGAACGGGCAGCAGAAGTATCAGCAAAGGTAGATCGAGCACGAAGAGTTGAGTCCACATTTTCAGCGGAAATCTGGGCCCACTTACAATCAGAGGAAATTCTTAAACTGATATCGTGTAGCAACTTATCAGCATCAGCTCGATCAGGCATTGAATGCCTGGCATTCGGAGAGGAATGAAATGATCCAAGCTATCATGCGCTTGCTTCGATAGGACCCGACTGGGAGATATAGCTGGGGGTAGACAACGACCGTGAACGAAATGCAGGTCGCTACTGAAGGAGCTGGAGGACGGAGAAGAGTGAACAATATTATTAACAATATAGCATACCCTAGCCATCAAGATTGTCCAGTGAATCTTATTGCCAGTCTGCTGGATGAGACATCTTAACATAAAATTCACCAATCTGTGGCGGGATTCATGCCAGCCATTCAATCGACTAGCGTGTCCCGGGCTCCGTGCCCACCTAATGCCAAGGGCCTTGCTCCATGCCACTGCAGCAGTACTTGTAAAGCGAGCGTCTGAATCGGAGAGCAAACCCAGAGGGTAACCACGAGCTAGGAAAATGCCCTCTAAAGCAATAAGGGTTAAATGGGTAGGAGCGTTGTCGGGAACAATAGCGTAGGTAACATAACCAGTTAAAGCGTCGACCACCAACAAAGACATCAATGAATCATAATGAGGAGCGCGGAACTCATCTTGGCGGAAAGGACCGATAAGGTCGATTCCTAAGAGTTCCCAGGGCTGAGCTGCTTTGGTAAGCTGAGAACCGAAAGTATGATTAACGGTTCGAGACTGCCGTTGCGCTTGACAAATGACACAGCGCTTTTGGGCCTTCAAGTACTCTGAGAGAGGACAGCATCGAAGTCCGACTTGATACTCCTGTAGATCTTATAGGCGCCAAATGATAAAGTACAAGTGAAGTCTATCACATACTTCTCGTCTCA
>NW_003212912.1:0-2063 GCF_000006405.1 Perkinsus marinus ATCC 50983
TGATGATGCTATTGGCTTATCACCATACTCCTCCTCATGTTGATGATTATGATGATGATGATCATCCATAAATATAACGATAGGAATATTTGATGAACGTGATGATGATGTGACGACATCTCCATCAACATCGTCGATATCCACACTAAATATTATTACTAGTATTATTATTATAATACATTATGTTACATCTTTCTTCCACATAATGTAGTAACGTTATTGTTGTTGTTGTTGTTATCCCTATTAGTACTCATAACTTGTGTGTTAAGAAATACTCTAGCTAGTGGACCAGATGATTTCAATACTTCAATATTTGGTTGGAATCTTCTTACCATCATTACATTATTACTATTATTTTGAGGTATATACTCATGACATGATATACATACACGTATGATGGGAACACGTGATGTATTAGTACTAGTAGTAGCAAGAAAATGATGTTGCAGGATCTAATAATAACAAGAATAATGATACTATTGATAACAATGATTATTATTATCACCTTTGCATATTCCATTTCCATTTTTGGATCTTTAGTTTCCCATATTAGCAATATTTCCTGATACAAGTATATAATCATAATCACTACACCACATACTACTACTACCTCCTCATCCTTCCCATTAGACTTTAACCAATGCATAAGCTCCTTATACAGTATCTTTGGATTACTATATTCCTCTTTTATCGAACATTCATCATCATATACATAATAAGTTGGTATACGTCTAGGCATAGTATGACAACTATGACCAAAGTGTATCTATTAGTGCATATAATAATAATAATGCTCTTCTTCTTGTTGTTGTCGTTGTTATTACTATACAATGTGCTGCATAATGTTCAGCATTAACTTCATCAACACAGCATGAACCCTGTTTAGTATCCCCAATAACCTATAATAAGTGCTAATCATATGCTATTAAAAGATGACTCTTATAATTATTACGAACACTTCATGTTCTTGTGGTGATAGTCTACTAGATAGTTCCTTACATATTCTTGGAGATCTAATAATAATAACCTTTATGATGATAAGAAGATACCAGTAGTATACTTGATAATGTTGTTGTTTTTGTTTGTGTTATTACCTTATCAACATGGTATCGGGGAATTGAAGAGCTATACGTTGATAGTTGTGATCAAGTATCCATTTAACGATATCATCATAGTAGCAGCCAGATGATGATGATGATACTCTTGTCATTATGGTGGTAAACTACCAATACTAGGGAGATGATAAACTACTACTAAAAGGAAGAATATGAAGAAAAAAGCCGACCTGAATTGATACACCAACAATTACAGATTGGGTATAATAATAATAATAATAATACTGACAGAAACTTAAATCATTTACCGTTTGTTATCATCATCACTATTACTACTATGGTGACGATGCATTGTGTTGTAGGATGTTTAGGAAATAGGATGATATCTCAGCATTGAGAGAATCCTTATCATCAATAGCTTGTTGCCATGATTTAATAGATATATGATGATATGTAGGGAGCATTTGATTTATAATACGATTCTTAAGTCTTGATGCTCCTGTTGGCCAATACTCTTCCAAGTTATTAATATTCCTTGAAAAGTGATAAGGACCATCAACTTCAATAATAACTCCTCCTCTTCCTCTTCCTTGTACTTCTAGTTCTTTACTCTGTATTAGAGCATCAACAATAAAACCACATTGTGGTAATAACACTTCATTAAGGCACGTATAATTATCATCATGTAGTATTATATTGGATAATATATTATTTTGCATATTACTACATCTTAATCTAGATGTACTAGTTAATCTATTAATAGATACCTCTTTAGCTCTATTTAATACCTCCAGTGGTATTGATGGTATGATATGATTATGATCATCTTCATTATGTAGTAAGACGATACTAGCATGATATAACATCATATTCAATTCATCATTAAGGATAACAATAGTACCACTAGTATTACCATCATTATTATTATACCATTGTATATAGGAAAGCTTAGTATAATCAATGGGTATATTTAATACAGCACATATCCATATATATAATACTCCTTCT
>NW_003199712.1:0-1328 GCF_000006405.1 Perkinsus marinus ATCC 50983
AGGACCAGGAGTGCAGGGTAGATTAATGTAAGGACTATGAGATCGTTCTGAGCATAGGTAAATCCCATATCGGGGCTGGCAAAGCCACGGAAGAAGAGCAGCAACATGGGCACGAGAAACATACACTTGAATTGTATAGTGTTCTCGAGCCACATAGAGTCATCATAGAAAGCATCTTTTTGCCAGTCTGAAAGGTTGATCTCTTTAACGACTATATGAGAGACGTATAGTTGCTGTAGCATCCATAGTAGTATCAGGATGCCGTCCATGGTCGAAGCCGATACGCCTTCATTGACCAGTTGGGGTACAATAAAGTTATAAACAGAAGTCCTTCCAGCAGCATCGAGGCCGAAGAGGGGGTAGAGTGACCATTGCAGCAATCGTATGACCGACACTGGACCAAGGATACAGTAGCCAGCCCACATGATCAACGTGGATCTCCAACTCTTAGCTGCACCAACACCAGCGGCCCGGTACCAACGGGGGAATATAAACTGGAATTGTTGCGTCCATTGAAAGAGGCCGACAAGCAAAGAGAATCGACACATTCGGTTGAGCCGACTAGAGGCATCAGCCAAGCCTTGTAACCAATCAACACGAAGACACCAAATACCCAGATCACACAGGAGTGGGATGATAGTCACAATTGCTGTAGTAACAACTAGTACCACAATGGTGCCGTATAGTAGCATCTTGGCTTGCTTGTTCCTACGGACTTCTTCCTTACCAGGCATGGTCGCTCTTCGAGGTGAGGATGGTTGTCTAGGCAAGCCAGTGAACACAGGATTCCTCCCAGCGGAGCCCGGCGAAGACTCAATCGACATCACAGGTGGAGCCAGAAGGTCCCTCAAGTCGGGGTATTCCGCATAGGACTGCCAACCGATATCCCAAAGACTCAGACCGAGGAACCAGGAGCATCGGATTGTCGCATAGAAGACGTAGCATGTCGTAGTCGATGCAAAGAGGTTATACCAAGTAACCGTGTTGCCAGTGAATACATAATTGAACCAAACTATAAACTGGGTTACAATACCAGATAAGGCGAGGACGACCAACCCACCGAGCATGCCCATAGCCTGAATGAAGACGTATAGCATACCAATAGCGAGGAAAGAGTCGGCACGAGGGACCAGTCGAGTAAGTAGTGTCGGTATAAAGGAGAAGGCCACATGGAATATCTTGCCAGTGAGGTAACAACATATGAACAGCAGACCTCGAGGGAGTGAGCTGGCCCTCAATGGCTTCGAGCTCGCACTGTGTCGAGGAGAAATAGACATCTCAAGCTACGTGGGGGACCATGTGGTGTCTCAGAATTGCCCAACCCAAAT
>NW_003211436.1:0-1932 GCF_000006405.1 Perkinsus marinus ATCC 50983
TGCGGATCGTTTGCGCTTCCTCCCCGCTGCAGCTTCCTCCTCCTAAGGAAGCGGAAGAAATCGGAAAATCGAAAAAATAAAAAAATCGTAAAAAATCGAAAAAATAAAGAAGAATCAAAAAAATAAAAAAACAAAAAACTCCAAAAAAGGAAAAAAATTAAAAAAAACAAAAAATTAGAAGAAAATATTGCTTTCGGGATTCCAATCCACCAGAAATAATAAATGGAGTGCATTTTTCATACAAATAAACCATGAATTTATTTTCATGCTTATTGGTATAGAAAATAGTCAAATAGAAATGATAAATTTATTTCTGGAAAATTGAGATAAATTTATTTTGTAATGATATCGGAAAATCCAATTTTCCCATACCATCCCAATGTTTCAAACACCCCCATCGGGAATGCCAGGTAGACAGATGACCGCAAGAAAAATGAGTAACCAACCTCCTCCTCTTCTTGGCCCATATTAGCCACACTAGAGCGGATATTATCCATTCTACTCTCAGCTTCTCGGTCCAGTTCCTGTACACATCACGTCGTCATTTCTACTGTGTTACCATAACTCTGCCTACCTCTCTACGTTTCCTTTCCTCCTCCTCCCTAGCCTCGCGGTCGCGTCTCTCTCTTTCCACCCTAAACAGGTGAACCATCCATTCAACGACGTACATTACGGGCACATTATCGCAAATGTGGCTACGACGATAATGTGATATATGAAATTTATACATTGGAGTTTCACCCGTGATATGAAAAACCCCAGTGAAGAACATATTTCGCGACTACTGCATCGCGCAAATATCACCTTTTTCACCGAGTTTTACGCCACTTCGCGTAGACCCGGGCGAAAGTCCATTGCATACATAGAGTGGTATATTATAATACTAATACCATACATCACTCTCTGTGCACAATATACAAACTTTACCTACTGCTCGATGATTTCACAAATTTATAATGATAAAAAAAGTAACAAAACGACTCGATTTAGCGAAGCGTTGTTAAAACACATTTTCACAATTTTCCCCCTACCGCTCCTTCCTCTCCTCCACCAGCAACCTCATAGTCTCTTCGTGTTGACTCTGCGTCGACTCCAGTTTACGCAGCCAATCCTCCGCTTTCCTCGACTGAACCACATCACGTCGATACCATAACTTCGATACAACCGTCTTACCGTATCCCGGAGATATTCAAAGTGTCTTTTGAAAGCCTTGGAGAATATGTCCTCGGGGGACTTCATCTCCTTCATAAATGCTGATTAAGGAAAAATCCACGCCAACCAGCGAAAATGGAAATTTCACATTTCCATATATCACTTACTCTCAGGGTTATTGATATACGTCACATTGAATATTTTCCGTTTCAGAATCCTCGGAATTGCTTGTGTTGGCGTCGTACCAGCAATGGTTTCAATTGACCGGAAATGTCCAAGGGCACACCTCACCTGATCGAAAATATATTATATACTCGACAGAGCTGTGCGGGGATACATGATCAACTACATGTACTGCTAGAAATATGGTTTTCGTACACTTCTACCCAAAATCGTGTTGATTTCCCTAATGCAGTGAAGAAACTTACAAGCTCAGTTGAGAAAAATCAAACATATATTCCCGCACTGCGACAGAGTATTAGCTCACCATAAGTAGGGCCTTCTTAACCCATTCAGCTTGATTCTTCTTCGTACTATCCAAGAGTGATGCAGCTGCATAGTTTTCCAATACCATAGCCAGGTTATATCTGCTATCCTATGAGCCACGCAGACTAGGCCATGCGATGCTCACTTGAATCGGAGGTTCTCCGGCCATATCACCACAGCCTCATTCAGCATCTCTATACTCTCATTGTGACGCTCTGCTAGGAAGTACCTGGACGAACCAATCCATAGGGATAACGAATATAATACTACTAGTTGAATATATGTTTCTTTTCC
>NW_003214502.1:0-1165 GCF_000006405.1 Perkinsus marinus ATCC 50983
CCCATTCTCATGCTATTTGATTCATTTATGTGCCATGAGTCCCCTGATTATCGATTCACAGATCAGACAGTGAGACTACTAGCCTGATACTAGCGGCAACATTGGCTGATGGCACCCTCGGGTACAACTAGAAGTGTAGCTTTCGTTGAGTGACGCCACGTTTCTTTAACTCGACACTCTCGAGTTGGGTCCCTTCGACTGTCGGGATTTTTCATGATGACGATACTCAATGCACCAGAGTTATAGCGGGATCCCTGTTCCCTCACCACACGCATGTGCATGTGTACTCACGCGCTTTTCTCATCTATGTCAAGCGTTGACAACGGGTAGGCTGACTATCACAGCCGTTCTGTGATGTATTTGAGGACTACTAGTCCTGGACTAGTATTTGTGAACGTCTAGTACTTCTGAGTATTTCTGTCCCTACTCACCTTTGGTGCCTGCTTTGCCTCCTAAGCATATTATCGGAGAGTATTGGAGACCAAGGTTTGTTTCTAGGCCTACAAGTGGTAGCCTGGCTGAAACGCTCATTGGAGACTCGACAGTTAATGCGGCGACCGATGGCAGGAAACGTCGGAACGCCGCAACGTCGTGGGCATCGTTCCACAGCCGCTCAAGTGAGGCGTGGACATGCCCCTGTGGCGCTACACTCGGGGTAACGAGAGCTTCCCCAAGGCTCTACAGTACAATGAGAGGTTCAACACTCGTGCGCTTCGGCTGATCCGAACATGTGATCCACGAGTTCAACAAAACACTGCATTTTGATAAGGGGGTCAAAGATTGTGGTGCCGCGTTAATGAAACGTCGACAAGTTATGTGACCGAGAGAACTTACAGTGAGCAGAGAGGGACGACAGCAAGGACTAAGTCCTCAGACGACATCAATTCGCCAACGTCCCGTTAAGTCACCGTGTACAAGCGATCAAATCGAAAAAGATAGAAAAAAACTACTAGCATCAGATTGCTAAAGAAACTGATGCAGTTCGTGAGGGGTGATGGGTTAGTATCCTATGAAGGCGCACAACCTCTGTGTCCCGTTTGTGCACAGATAGCTCCGTTTGGCACTTGAAATCCTGGAAATGGAGAAAGCATCGCAGGCCTTATCAACCCTCAAATACTCTACTGATTCCGGATTCATAAAATCTGACTAATCGAAGCTTCGCAGA
>NW_003207771.1:0-1002 GCF_000006405.1 Perkinsus marinus ATCC 50983
ACACTTGGCGTTGCTTATTCGCCGAGCCCTTCGTGACGAGGTTCTTCTTCTTCCGCTTCCCAGCGTCACCTCTATCAGTCTTGCGGCGCTTGATGGTTGGTCGGGCCATAATGACAACTGCAGCACACAACCGATCACAGCATTGATACACTACAACAAAAGGAATATCTAAATCGATCAACTGATCGATTTGACCATCATGTGCCTCCATGTCGCGTTAACTTCTGTTCACTACTATACCTCCTCAACGCCCTCTGCAGCCTCCTCGTCTCCCCAAAAAGGATCGGGAACCATTCTTCATCCAAATTGCCACTCGCTCTCCCTACCTCCTTTACTACACCATCCGGTAACACAGCCTTCTTAATGCCACTCGAAAACCTCACTGCATATCTTCCTTCCTCCAGATCGGCTACTACCCCACACAGAGATCTATTCACACTATACAGTCGTACAAGTTCCTCTCGGCACTGTTCCATCACACTCTCCTTCTCCGTACGGTACCTGCTAGAAGGAAACTCCAACGGGCGAATCGTAGCATTCAACACAATCATATCGTAAGTGGACCTATTCTGAATCTTTCACGGTCAAGCTTGAGATTCTCACCGTAAGAAGGCTCGCTTCATTTTTCCCATTCGGGCATCCATGTCCGCCTGCCAATACCTCCACTGCATCTCCTTCGACCGGAGTGCCTCCTCATAAGCCACCCTCTGCTCCCCTAACTGCCTCACTCGCCGCTCCTCAGCACGAGACAAGGAAGAGCGGACGCTATCGCGATACGAGGATTGGATTTCTGAACAGCGCGAGAGATATCCTAGGTTGCATCACACAAGATTCAAAACAGGTCCCCTCTCCCACCACCTACTTCTCAGCTGTTCCACAAGGCTACTGAGCTTGCCAGTGAGCTCATTCTGATGACTGCTGAGGAACGCATCCCTCATGAGCTCCTCCAAGCGAGCAATCCTCCCACCCATCTCCTTCTCACTCTTCTTCCTCTCCTCCCTC
>NW_003216042.1:0-1129 GCF_000006405.1 Perkinsus marinus ATCC 50983
CTTTGGTGGTTATATTTTGACGAAATACATCTGTCAAATGCTCGTCAACGCGCTTTTGCTCGCTGCTGCTGCGGTCGACTCCGGTACGCCAACCAACCCATTCCCATCACTATCCCCGGCATGGTGGACTTGGGAGTCAGAGTGTAACACCAATCTTGCGTGAACATGGACACCTTCATTCCCTGTTAGACCGGACCTTTGAACCTGTCCTCTCTGATAACGACCATGACTACGACTCTGACTGACAGCAGCACTATTACTCCTACTGATGTGCCGTCGGTCACCACTCTGATGAGCGGAGACGTCGACACAGCTTCCTCGAACACTACTTCTTGTCCACACCTACGAGGCGGCGAAAGCTCCAGCGGAAACCAATGGAAACCTCGCCCGAGGCCGTTATTGGACTTTCCATTGGACTTGATCGACACAAAAGTACAACTTGAGCCAAGATGGCTACTGACCTGTTTCTTGCAGGAGTGTGAAAGATGCCCTATTTATTATAAATAAGCTGAAAGAGAACCATTCGCTACTCACCCTGTCGCCGGAGTAAGCTGGCACGTATTTCGAATTTGTCTACTCTCAAATTGAAGATGGTCCGCCAGAATCAATATGGGCGCAAAACTAGCTGGACAAAAAGCTCAGCTCAAGCCATACACTGGCATTGGTGCCCATCACTATCCCCGGCATGGTGGACTTGGGAGTCAGAGTGTAACATCAATCTTGCCTTGAACATGGACACCTTCATTCCCTGTGAGACCGGACCTTTGAACCTGTCCTCTCTGATAACGACCACGACTACGACTCTGACTGACAGCAGCACTACTACTCCCACTGATGTGCCGTTGGTCACCACTCTGATGAGCGGAGACGTCGACACAGCTTCCTCGAACACCACTTCTTGTCCACACCTACGAGGCGGCGAAAGCTCCAGCGGAAACCAATGGAAACCTCGCCCGATGCCGTTATTGGACTTTCCATTGGTTTTGATCGACACAAGAGTACAACTTGAGCCAAGATGGCTACTGACCTGTTTCTTGCAGGAGTGTGAAAGATGCCCTATTTATTATAAATAAGCTGAAAGAGAACCATTCGCTACTCACCCTGTCGCCGGAGTAAGCTGGCACGTATT
>NW_003199433.1:0-1125 GCF_000006405.1 Perkinsus marinus ATCC 50983
TTACACTAATGTACCAACGTAGATGTTCAAACTTCTTATCATGACCACCGCCACGACGTCGTCGTCGGCTCTTGATCTCTTCAGTTGAGATCCATCCTTGTGGTGGAGGGGCGCCGATTAGATTGAAGTCTCTGTCGTGGACACTCCACACCAACGCCGTTGCAAACCCACCTATCGAATTTTCCAGCTCCACCATCGTAAGACCAGAACAACGGTTCGCCCTCGGTGATTATCTCGCCTCGTTTTCGCTGCAGCCAGAATCCCTGAGGCCGAGCTCTTTCCTCAAATTGGCACCAGCGAACGTCTCACCCGAAGCCACTGATTCTCATCCCCGTTCTTTGAGGAAGCTCTCCGCAATTTAACTTCACAATGCCGAGGCTCCAACTTGCAATATTCTACCCTCTCGTGGTTTACCGTCGGTCCTATACTCCACATAAGGGATGACGGATCGGCGTATTGCGCCCTGAACAAGCATCACACTACAAGGGAAGGAGAGAATTCACAGAGTGCCGACAGAACTCACCCATTGACGAAGAAGTTGTGCTCAGTCTCCACCATTTTCCGGCTTGAGTACAAGTCCCACATGAAGTTAGAGTTGGGTATCTCCGCCACGTACCTTCCAAATCGAATGATACACTATTCCCACGATAACTATCACACCAGACAGCTCTTCGTTGAGGAACGACTGAAAAATCCGAGACCTACCTGTTATCATCGGTATGAACGTTCTCACTGGCTGTCTCCATCTGCATTGCCTCCTCTCGAGTCAATACCGAACCTGCATATTCGACCAATTATCGCAACTACGACTACTACTACTCACCAGCATATACCAACATCACATCCTCCTCAAGGCCTTGACGTACTTGCTCATCAGTTGGCCAGTCCTGCGCTGCAATCAAATGCCAACCTCCGTAGTGTTCGTCCTTCACAGCTTCAACGAACTGCTTCGCTCGCCCAAGGCAACGACCTTGTAGTTCTATCAAGAAGACTTCAGAGCCGGCCGTAGTGACACCCTTACCGAGTATGCACAGCTCGAGGTACTTTTTTGTAAAGATCTCAGTATAAAGACGCTCGTTCGCAACCATAGATCTATTCTGGGCTTCTATATGCGATTGGTGTTTC
>NW_003205275.1:0-858 GCF_000006405.1 Perkinsus marinus ATCC 50983
CCTGTAAGGCTAATTCGGACACGCTGAACCACCCCAGCAACATTCAATGCCTTTATTCACTTTCTTCCCTTTCCGTTCCGATTCTTTCAGCATATGGCAACTACTGTTTCAAACGTCTAGAATATCAATGTATTTACCATAGGTTCAATGTTATCATGGTAATGCCATTGCACCGCCTAGCTATCAACATCACTCCACACATGATTCGCTCCACATCGCTAGTGTAGAGCCTTGTCGTCTTTTCTCATATTGTTATTCTTCCATTCTTCCCCCTTTTTCATCCGTTCCTTTGCGGATCCTGCAGTGTAGTACCCGCACATACCAGGGATGGCTATGTGTCGATCCACACTCCAAGAGACTCCCTAAGTGTTTTTCACGCGCGCAATAGCGTCACGCGATGCCGATGCTACGTGCCCAATCGGTTTGCCAAGTCTTTCCGGCGCAATGACGGGTTATCACCCTATATCTTCCTATGTAGCCTCTCACTTCTTCCTTTTTGATGTCCAACTCACATAAACTATTTGAGACTCCATATTCAAGGGGCGGAGTGGTTGAGGTTTTACCAGTTATTCCCGGAGCGGCTGGCTCAGCTGGCTGTCAGCCGACGCTAGTCCTGTTAGGTTGTTATCGCACCATGTTGATTTCGTAAGATCACATTAGCGACTCTCGTTTTCGCTGGGTTTCCACTCATGTCGTCTCGCACCGGTATCATAGTGTGGATCACCTATTTTGCCAAAAACTTCATTACATCCCTTGATGGCTTATGCGTGTTCCAGGGGAGGGGGGGCACTCACCATACACGCGTTACACGCACTGACGCGCGTGAAAGTCGACTCATCGAGCGCACTCAACTACAGG
>NW_003199554.1:0-2358 GCF_000006405.1 Perkinsus marinus ATCC 50983
CCCGACTGCTACTGCTTCTACTACGGCTCCTGCTACTCGCCATTGCAAAAATAAAACAGGGACAGAGGAGTGCTGAAATCAATATTAGAATATATGTTCGCTCTCCTCAGCTAAGCTCAAGACTCTTGAGTCAGCTTTACACCCTCAATACCTACTTAACACTTATTAACCTTTTACCATACGATAACTTTGTATCGTACACTTTTTTCTCACTAGCACGTTCAGTTTTCATGGAGATTTCTACCACTGAACATGCGCCGACGTACACTGTGGCAAGAACTCACGACATTCACTGTGATGTGAAGTATAGTTCCCTATAGAAGTTTACATGCGAATTCGGGTAGAAGTGTACAGAAACTAATAAGAACTTCCCAAAATTTCCTAGAATTTTCATATTATCACCAACACATGTAGTTGACCATGTGCACACTTTCCTACACCAGCCGAGATACGGAAGTGATGAGAAAGTTTATAAACTTCGACGGACCGACCTGCACAGAGGCTCATAGAAAAGAATCTCCGTGGAACAAATTTGAACATCGATCTCGAGTTTGCTCTCCCCCAAGCAAAACAAATAACGATTATTCCAAGACTCATAAGAATGCCTACTTCCACCATAAAATCATAAGTATCCAAGGTCGCTGCGGTAAAGATACAAAATAGGTCCAAGTCGCATTTGCTCCCAGTTTGAACCTACTATACTATTCCCGCCCTACCCAAGCCGTCCTCCATATTCCTGCAATCACGATGAAGATGAATACTACCGTCCCCGAACATCCCCTATAGCTGGTCCTTGCTCATCATCACCAACAACACCGTACTTCACAACCAACTACGCTACGACTACTTTTCTAGACAGCGATCGAAGCCTCGACGACACTCCCTCCTCAGCCTGACTTCACTCTGGTCGCTACCAGTCGCTGCCCATCGCCTCTGATACTCGGTGACTCCGCATCGCACTATCCACTTATACTCCTTCTGTCGCTGCTCCTACTACGGCTACTGCTGGTCGTGGATAAAACCTGGTGACTCTGTCTAGAAGTTCGACTCCTATTCAGTCGGAACATCTCAACACACGAATACATGAACGATTATGAGCGATATATTCCGACAAAAACGTACCAAAGTGAATGTGCGCGTTATATCCGAGCTGAACACTACGACTCAACCCCTTCACATGGACGATTATTACCCCAAGTTCTAGAGATCCCGGGTTCGAACCTAGGACAGGTCACAGAGTTCGCAGGAACCCAACACGAGTTCTGCTCGGTCAAAGTCATATAAGGTTTGTAAGAAAAGTAGACATCTGCGCCCGAGCACAGTAAAAAACTTGTTCAGAAAGTCCTACACGAGGATCGAACCTGGATCGCCAGCATGAGAGTCAATCGCTCTTCTCGATGGCCTGCTCAGCTCCACTCTTATTCATTCCTTCTTTACTGTCAACTATGCGATCGATGATAATACTAATACTCGGCACCCCTAAAGAAAACCATATACGTACCGTATTTCGGCTAAAATGATCCAAATAAACGCGGCCTACGAGAACGAGCAAACATACTTGATGACGCATTTTCACGTCGGAAAATCCGAGACGCCTCTAATCCACGACAAATATGAAGAGCGAAAAAATCCAAGAGCGTTTAATTCGTACATACAATGCGGACCAGATAGTATGTATGCATATGTAGATTTTCGAGACGGCTGAGTTCTTCAATTTGAGACTAGTACGACTATAGACTACGTAACGCTTCTAAAACGTTGGTGTCAATCGATTCACGTTGTTATCAAAGTTGACTTTCGAGCTCAGTTTGTCATCGAAAATACTACTTTACATAACGGTTTGGTGGTTCACACTGTCAAATGCCTCCAAAAATGGCATACAGCAACGATAATCATACTAGAAGCGAGAATCAAACTAAAATCTGTCTCGCGCGAGTACGGAACAGCCTAGCTAGCAACGCGAAGGCTGATACCGGAAAGACACTCTGGAAGATCATTAATCTATGTCGACGGCAATTCTATGTATCGACTATTCGAAGCGAAAGTGGAAATATGCGGAGTGTACTGAAACGCTCCAAGACAAAACGAAAATAACAAAATTATTCTCCACAGTGGGTCTAATCATATATCGGCTATCATATATCATATATCATATATAGAGCGTAATGCTTGGTTGAAGCTCCTTCCCTTCAACAGGCACAAGTTCGAATCCCCCATCTACCATGTTCCTCGCCAACTTGTCCCCCAGGGTAGTCAGGTCTGACCATAACGATGTCAGTCCTAATTTTGACTATCTTCCCAATCCCTGCTGACTCTGTTGCAGTAGCAGCAGCCACTGCATGAGTGATAGCCGCCGCC
>NW_003211749.1:0-1095 GCF_000006405.1 Perkinsus marinus ATCC 50983
GCTCATCTTGGTCGTCTGTTTTAGAGAGGACGCGCTCACCTCGTCCCCAGCGAGGATTCATACGCCTGTGACAACGGCATTCGAAGATCTGTTGCAGCTAGGTAGTGGAGCGTTGGACATGGAAGAGGAGCTCGACTGGGCCAAGGACCTCACTATGACATGCATAGGAATGTAAATCCACATTGATGGGCTCCTCTGGTATTCCACGTTGTTGTCCCAGCTTCTACAGAGGTCTCGAATGTCAACATTTAATGTATCAGCTGTTGACTGGAGAGCTGTAATCCTCGGTCGCTCGTGTAGGTATTCGAGAATATCAGAGACCGGTTTGGCTCCGGAAATCACTCGCTTCGACGCTCATGGCCTGGCGGATGATCATTTCTCTATGCACAACTTGTTGCGGCCGGAGACAGTTGAGGCTTTGTGGTACATGTGGAGGGCCACAGGAGACTGGTAGGACAGGAAATAATACTTGAGATCGGCTTGCGGAATTCTCGAGGCATCTGTTGCTGATCCATGTAGCGATCGATTCTTGAGGAATACTGATTCGCATGACATGCGAGAGAGTTTTCAATCCTTCACTGAGCAACTCTCTATCTACTCCATGGAGGGAATCGAAGCCTCGGTTGACTCTGCCAGGCTGTTCTTCGCGAAAGGTGTTGTCTTTGATAATCAAGGTACTATAGAGAAGCGGGCTGGCGCATCGCTCGGGCTCTCGAGCGGTATGCACGCACGCCTTACGGCTATTCCTCGCTGGAAAACGTCAGAGTGCCTGGAAGTTATACGGGACACCAGCCAACCTATTTTTTCTCTGGTAGTGCCTTATAGAACTGAGAGTGTTTCAAGGTTTATATTTATATCATTTTTCTGTCTCACCTGAAATTGAGCAAATCGGCTCGCGCTGAATATGTTGTCGTCGGCAGCGGAGGACACCGTCAGAGCACTGCTACTCCTATTTCAGAGACCCTAAAGTACCTCTACCTCTTATTCTCCCCGGATGCCATGGGTGAAGGTGCTGGAATGACGAATGGTGTGCTATTGTCCCATACGGAGTATGTCCTCAATACTGAAGGGCATCCATATCCTATACCGACGTGA
>NW_003215663.1:0-1636 GCF_000006405.1 Perkinsus marinus ATCC 50983
GCGGTCCCGACTACGGCATGGTGGCAAAAAGACACACCGATGCGGTCGCGATCCCCATGGTTGCCCTCAGGGCTCTTTACGGAAGTTGAGGTCATCTTCACGTTGTGAAGGAGTTGTAGATACTCATACTAGGACGTACACGTCCACAGTGCCTGGTCAAGAAGTCCCTTGGTCTGGCGTCCAATGTCAACAACAAATTGATAGGTCAATAGTTTGGGCTCCTACTGTGCCGGCTACTTGCAGTCTATTGTGGCAGTATCGGCAGCAGCCAGGCGTACTATCGTGGCCGTATATGCTCATCGGTCCACACAACCATCATTCACTGACCTATCCTTTTGGGACTACTACGTGCTGTGGTCGGTTCCATCCTACTCATCATCATTCGTATGAAGGCCTACAAGGAAGTGGCGACCTTTTTGTTCCCGATGATGTCGTCTATATTGGCCGTCTGCCACACTGTGAGTCTTTTGTTCCTTCTCTAAGTGATGATGAGAAGCATGATAAGGCAGAAGGGAGTTCATATGGTCAGATGTACACTCCTGATGCTGGTAATAAGGTCTTGCCTAATATACCGACAAGCATCCTCATTATATTGCATCTAGGTGCTGGGATAACATGCAATGATGTTTCATTGGAGAATACTGTAGATAGCGAAGGAGAAGTCTTCGTAAGTGTTGCTGGTGTGAGACGTCAACTCGATTGTCGGCTGTTCAGCTTCGAGGTCTGATGGCTATTTTGGCGAGTATGATGGAAATCGGTGATGATATGGAAAGACAGAGAATACTAGATCACAGTTCTGTCAGTCATCCGGAATTTACAGGCACGTACACGCCTTGTAAGTCACTAGTATTCATTTTTGTTTCTTCGCTGTTACTATCGAAGTGTCAGTATATCATTGTGGAATTACCTCCACCGCTTGTCCAAGTTCTTCCATTGCTCATCGGAATGCTTTGTGCTAGCACTGGTCTATCTCGACCGGGCTGTCAAGGCCACATCCACTACAATGACTCCTCTCTATGTCACTAGTTACAACGTCTACAGGTAAAGCCGTCATATTGTTACATGTTCGTTCATATGCCACGTTGTGTATTCAGACTATTCTTGACTTCCCTACTACTAGCTGTCAAGTTCAATGATGATTTCTACTATGCTAATAGAAGATATGCAGAGGTTGGATGTCTGACTTCGACTGCTGAGCTTAATGGCCTAGAGGCTACGATGCTCAAGCTCGTCGGTAAGTTGATTTTCCCCGATTCGGTATTGGTGTTGCATATTGTGCTGTCATTTCAGACTTCTCGCTTTATGTGGGACCAGAAGAATATGTGTGCTATTGGGAGCTCATTTTTAGTGTGAGCCCGGTAGCAACAATCCCTTTGCATGATGTTGATGGCAAACGGTGTTTAAGTCGAACTTGCAGCGAATCCACAACTTCTTCGTGGATTGTCGATGATAATACACTTGGTAACGTGTCGGGTAAGTCGGATAATGAGTTATTCTAATATGGCTTTGTGCGTGACACAACGGTCCCGATGAATATTACTATCTCAATTGATGATGCACTCTTCAACTCGCCCCTTGTCCTCATGAGCACTACTATGTGTTTATCACGGACATTGGAAGTCATCATGTAAAGTTA
>NW_003207443.1:0-1614 GCF_000006405.1 Perkinsus marinus ATCC 50983
ATAGCAGTGAGGTCAATAGACGGGTTGAAGTTTGCCTACGCGATGATCCGGAGGGTTGAGAGCGAGGAGTGATCATGGTAATGAAATCTTCATGAAAGTAAGGTATATATTGTAACATGACACAACACTATTCATGTTATCTTTGCGATGATAGCAACTCGAGCGAATAGAAATCCTATTATAGGATGTAAGGTAGGCCTGACTAGGATAGTCAGTCAATGTCGAAGTCAGAATCAATATGATATCCATGTTAATAACATCAGGTTATCTAAAGACTAGTCAGACTATTCGTTACATGATAGTATCATCTAATCACGATGATACTGTTATCATCTAATCTGTTATCATCATGATACTGATGATAACAGAGGTTCACAGCAGGATGTAAATGAGAAGGAAGGTCAATTATTAGCCGCAGAGTTTGGTGTGAAGACATTTCGGGCTCCACAGCCCATAATGGGCCGCCCATTTTAGCTGTGCCTCGGCGGAGCGAAGCAATGCATTTTTCCTTTTTTCCTCGGGCTGCGCAAATGGGACGACGTCCCATTTGCGGGTTACGTCGTAACGTGCGAGTAGGCGAAGCGATACAGTAAAAGCTTTCACCTAGTGATAGACTCCTGCCATAACATGCAAAATATTCATAGTTTCGCCGAAATTCCGCGAAATCTCACGATATGAGAACGAGAGAAAATAAATCCGCGGTAGGTCCACGAGAATTCTCGCCCATTCTCATCTCGCCAAAATGCCGGGGATTGTCACTGACAGTGACCCACTGTAGTTCTCCTCTCGACGGACTACATTTCTGGTAGCAGCTCCTTGTTGCTATTACTACAACTTCGTTTCCCTTAAGCTCGGTTATCCCTTATCAGTGGTTAGGACCCTCCTCTACGTGCTTGGCTCTCAAATTGAGAGTCTCAATGTCGTCACCTGATAACGATCTTGGCATTCAGAAGAAGGATCTGTCGCTCATTGAAGAGCAAGCAAGAGCAGATGCTACTGCTGCTGGTATGGACGACGATGCTACTCAGTATCACATACGGTTGGCCGTTGACCATGCCAGAGACTACAACGACCTCTTTGACGCCTTGTCAACTCGGGCTGAGGCTGGTTCTGTACGCCCTCAGGCTCCAGTTATCGACAGTGGCCACAAGGAGGAACTTCGTGTCAATCTGCAAATGCCTAAACGATACAGTGGTACCACCGACTTTGCTGCATAGTTGAGACGCTACGAGAACACTGCTAATGCTGTCGGTTGGGCTTCGTCTACGAAGGCTTCTCGCTTAGGAATGTACCTCACCGATGAGTTCTACGAGATGTGGGATCAGTACGCCTCTAAGCAGACCTTCGAGGAGGACAGTCGAATCATGGCATGATTATCATGCTGCAGATGCTGGCTCATCGACCAGCCGACGCTCTCTTGGATAACTTTCATGATCTTCGGTGGGCTCCTGGTACTAACTTCGGCACGTTTCTAGCGCGTGCTCGACGTATGTTGGCCGAATACGATAAGAAGTTAACTGATGATAAGAAGCTCTCCAACGCTTTCCTCGACCAGATGATTCTCAACAAGTTGATCGCCTTGGCCCCAGCTCAGCGAAGGCGGAGCTGAGACGA
>NW_003212341.1:0-860 GCF_000006405.1 Perkinsus marinus ATCC 50983
AAGATGGTGACTATGCCTGAGCAGGGTGAAGCCAGGGGAAACTCTGGTGGAGGCTCGTAGCGATACTGACGTGCAAATCGTTCGTCAGACTTGGGTATAGGGGCGAAAGACTAATCGAACCATCTAGTAGCTGGTTCCCTCCGAAGTTTCCCTCAGGATAGCTAGAGTCTTTATCAGTTTTGTCAGGTAAAGCGAATGATTAGAGGTTCCGGGGAAGTAACTTCCTCGACCTATTCTCAAACTTTAAATGGGCAAGATCCAGTAGTTACTTAATTGAACTATTGGGGTCAATGAGACGACTCTAAGTGGGCCATTTTTGGTAAGCAGAACTGGCGATGAGGGATGAACCTAACGCTCGGTTAAGGTGCTAAACTGCTCGCTCATCAGATACCACAAAGGGTGTTGGTCGATCTTAACAGCAGGACGGTGGTCATGGAAGTCGAAATCCGCTAAGGAGTGTGTAACAACTCACCTGCCGAATCGACTAGCCCCGAAAATGGATAGCGCTGAAGCGAGTGACCGATACCGGGCCATTGTTGCAAGATAATTGGCAACAATGAGTAGGAGGGCGTGGGGGTTGTGAAGAAGCTTGGACGTGAGTCTGAGTGAAACAGCTTCCAGTGCAGATCTTGGTGGTAGTAGCAAGTATTCAATAAGAGAACATTGAAGGCCGAAGTGGGGAAGGGTTCCATGTGAACAGCACTTGGACATGGGTTAGCCGATCCTGAGAGACAGGTTAAATTCCATCGGATTGGAGCTTTGGCTCTGTTTCTCGAAAGGGAAGCTGGTTAGTATTCCAGCGCCGAGACGTGGATAATATGTGGCAACACAAGTGAACTCGGACACGCCATAGGGGACCC
>NW_003200769.1:0-1057 GCF_000006405.1 Perkinsus marinus ATCC 50983
GAGAGGCACCGGGATCGATGCCCGGGTTCTCCATTATTCTGCCATTATTTGAACGCTTTGCTGGAATCCGATTCACTCTTTGTGGGATGCAGGCGGGGTGCAAGTGCATCCGAAGCCCAAAGTGTGCGGAATCAGGTACAATGATGAATCTTGTTCCTTTGGATTCATTTGTCCCCACATAATTAATTGATGACACGCGTACGTGGAGTAAGATTGACTTTGGTGGCGTGGCTCATCAAGCACCGTGGCAGCTGGTGACACGTCGTTAAATCATAGTATCATATTTAATAGATGTAATCTAGCTCGGAAGCTCTGTCACCAATCACCATGACACTTCGATGCGAAGAATTTCAGCATGAGTCTAGCATCTCTGACTTGAAAACATCGATTCAAGCGGTGACACACAACCTCAGTCTATCTGGCTGCCTTCACCGCGTGTTTTTTCGGGAAAGGCCGCAAATAATACCACAAAAAAAATCAGGAAAATCTCGAAGTAAGGAATTGAGTAGCATCTTGTGTTTGATATCTTTCGTTTTTCGTGCGGCTTTGGCGCAGTAGGTAGCGCGTAGGTCTCATAATCCTAAGGTCGCGAGTTCGATCCTCGTAGGCCGCATTATTAGTTCGTGAATGCGATTTTCTGTTGAACAATGCGTCCTAGAGGATCCGGGGAAGTCTCTTCGTTACCACGAGAAGAATATACATGGAGCCTTGACTAGGCGGAGCTCTATTTCAATGGCTTTAGCCCAGATAGCTCAGTTGGGAGAGCGCCAGACTGAAGATCTGGAGGTCCTCAGTTCGATCCTGGGTCTGGGCATTATTGATTTCAAACTCAAAATCTCGTTCAGCAGTAACCCGAACGAGCGATGCTCGGTCCCGATTGTTCGAGAGACGGAGTGATTCTCGCGAACCCCGTTTAGTGTACGCCTCACTAGTAAAAAACATATCTATCACGACAAGTAAAAGATGGTCAATCTGTGCATCACCGTAGTGCTTTAACTAACTGAAGCCGCTCACTACGTACATTTGTGGAAGATATAGACCGCGAGTATGTCCCCAC
>NW_003212438.1:0-998 GCF_000006405.1 Perkinsus marinus ATCC 50983
TCTGAGTCTTGGTGCATGAACAATCGGATTAAACGAACCTCGGCATTCAATGATCAGACAGGCTCGAGGCAGGACGATAAACGATCTCGTCGGCCCTACTTGATGGAAGCAGTGGAAGATTCGCAGACTGCCTTGGATGCTGTGGATAAGGAAAGTTCTTGCGAGCTCAGTCGAGCAACCCGAGTGTTCATGGTCTCGTTTCCGCCACTTGATTAAGGTACAACGAGAATATAATTCTCGGAAGCGGCCGTTGTAGGAAGTCCGGGCTCGAATTTTAGAAAGAATACCCAACTTTCGGCTATAGGCTGGTGCTAGCAGCAATAGAAAGGCAGCCCTGCCACGTGCTTCCAGGTCTTCACGGCTCATCCCTTGGTGCCTGTCACTGAGGTAGAGTTTCGAGCCTTTCAGTATCTTGTGGACTTCACCGTGAATAATATCATCGACAGCTTGGGCTCGTAACGTGGGTTTAGTCGCGATTAAGCGGAGCGATGGGGAACTCCATTCGTGCTCATCAAAAGCGCGCAGTGCCGTGTGGGGCGGGCATCTCCCTTTGAATGCCAGTTACACCGTTTGTCTTCCCGGGGAATCCGATGTTCCCTGAAGACGAGCTCGTGAAGCAGGTTAGGTTCAACCAACTGGAACAGTCGTACGAGGATGACGACTCAGATGATATGAGCGTGAGTATCCAAGTCCGCGCTGTGTCTTGGACTAAGGTGAGCCTCACAATCGGCTACGACCCGTAGGGATGCCTCTTTCAGGTAGCACTGGAACTTACGATGGGGTCATCATCTGAACAGCCGAGCAGTAGCGACAGAGCGAGCTGATGAGCATCCTTGAATGGATGACTGATAGAGTATGACCCGGTCAGTAGGCTGGTGTTGCGGCACTAGGCTTCCTCCATATAAGTGATCATCTGCAACAGACTGGAGCATAGGTAACCTATGATAGGTTCCATCTGTTACCAACCTGCTGGACTTGAATTATGTTCCTGGCCAATT
>NW_003205803.1:0-1263 GCF_000006405.1 Perkinsus marinus ATCC 50983
TAGATGGGCCTCCATTACATAGTGTCCTTAAAGGGGTCAATTCATTGGAGATCGTTCGTTGGCAGACCAACAATCTTCTTGTACCCTTAGCCTCAGCATGTATCCCGACGAGTCACAAGGGTATACAATCAACATCGACATCTGTACGGCCAGTGGCATCCGTATATGGGCGCTTCAGGGCGTAGAGGCGATCTCGATGGGACTCGAACCCATAGTCTTTGGTTCCGAAGATCAACGCCTTATCCATTAGGTCATGAGACCAATGAATTTGAGATTTACCCCACTATCTCGTCACTACGCGCAACACTGACTTCATGGCACACATGGTTTCCCATCTGACACGCTGAATAGATCGCAAAACTCTCGCTCCTCATAGAGGGGCCTCCATTACATAGTGTTCTTAAAGGGGTCAATTCATTAGAGATCGCTTGTTGGCAGACCAACAATCTTCTTGTACCGTTAGCTTCGGCATGTATTCCGACGAGTCACAAGGGTGTACAATCAACATCGACATCTGTACGGCCAGTGGCATCCGTGTATAGGCACTTTTCGGCTTGAAAACGATCTCGGTGGGACTCGAACTCACAATCTTTGGTTCCGAAGACCAACGCCTTATCCATTAGGCCACGAGACCAACGAATTTGAGATTTATCCCACTATCTCGTCACTACGCGCAACACTGACTTAACGGCACACATGATTTCGCATTCGAGACGCTGAATAGATCACAAAACTCTTGCTCCTCATAGAGGGGCCCCCATTACATAGTGTTCTAAATGAGGTCAATTCATTGGAGATCGTTCGTTGGCAGACCAACAATCTTCTTGTACCCTTAGCCTCAGCATGTATCCCGACGAGTCACAAGGGTATACAATCAACATCGACATCTGTACGGCCAGTGGCATCCGTATATGGGCGCTTGCCGGCGTAGAGGTGATCTCGATGGGACTCGAACCCATAGTCTTTGGTTCCGAAGACCAACGCCTTATCCATTAAGCCACGAGACCACTGAGTTTGAGATTTACCCCACTATCTCGTCACTACGCGCAACACTGACTTAACGGCACACATGATTTCGCATTCGAGACGCTGAATAGATCACAAAACTCTTGCTCCTCATAGAGGGGCCTCCATTACATAGTGTTTTCAATGAGGTCAATTCATTGGAGATCGTTCGTTGGCAGACCAACAATCTTCTTGTACCCTTAGCCTCAGCATGTATCCCGACGAGTCACAAGGGTATACAATCAACATCGACATCTG
>NW_003205391.1:0-1170 GCF_000006405.1 Perkinsus marinus ATCC 50983
AAGCACCGGATGAGATCTTCGCGACGAAGATAACCCTTCACTCGGCAATAGACTTGGGTTTTCAGAAGGAAGACTAGGAATCACCGGACCAGAAGCCTCTTCGATTAGCATGTCACCATCTCGAGGGCTACGAACTTCTCCAACCTGTGGTAGTGGTTGTAGCACATCAGTATCATCTTGAGCAACCCAATATGCCGAAGGTTGAGGCTGATATGGCCTATCATGAGAAGGAGAACCCATCTCGGCGACATATGACGAAACTTCATCGGAATCTGCAAAATGATCCAAAGGGTCTTCTTGCAATACCGGAACCGTTATAGGGATTTCCTTGAAAGGATACAAGGGAACCCTTGGAGCTTCATCAACAGGAGGTTCCATTCTCACAATATTGAGCTGAACCGGTATCATTTCTGGTTGAACTGGATCTGCCAATATATAGTCGGTAGAAATGACCTTCTTCTGTAGATCTGGGAAATGTCGAACTACCACCGTCTTGTTATTAGATCCAGCAACAAACTTGAAAATGTACCAGTCTGCCTGCCATTTAGGAAGCAACTTGCGGGCCGGAGCATTGTTGCCATGGAAAATCTTCAGGCGAACCCGTTGACCAACGTAATGTCGTCGATGAGAAGGTTGTCTTAAGGCTGCCAGACGGTATGAAGCACCATTAGCAGTAGCCCATTCATCCATAACATCATCAATTTTGGCACGTGCCCGGGCCAAATAGGCTGCATAGCTCTCAGGATCATGCATCAAAGATGAGTATTGATATAGACTTGGCAATAGCATTTGAGGAGCTTCTCTTCCAAACATAAGATAGAAGGGGGTAAATCCAGTGGCCGAATGAGGAGTCGAATTATATTGCCATAGGACGCCTCGTAGGTGGCCTTGCCAATCCCCTATGGTCTGAGTAGCCGTTCTGAGCAAGTTCAAAATGGTAGAATTAAAACGTTCCACATGACCATTTGAGCTCGGATGATGCGGAGTAGACCGTACCTTAGTAACCCCCAAAATCTTCATAACATCATGAAAGATTTCACTCTCAAAGGCAGGACCTTGGTCACTCAGTAACCTCGTAGCGGGCCAAATTGTGAGCAGAGTTGCAGCAATGGTGCCAAAGCATCAGTAGCTCCTTCTCCTTTTACAACATAAGCATCGGCCCAACGTGTG
>NW_003205739.1:0-1339 GCF_000006405.1 Perkinsus marinus ATCC 50983
TACCACCAAGCAGGTCATCATCTATTCCACAGTTTCCGAGGGCTATCTGAAAAGGCCGTGGTCACCCCAGTCTTCATTCCAGGAGTTCACGGCAAGCCAGTAAGCTTGTCCACTCTTCTCACCCCAACCAATTATCTTCACAGCATGTCCACCGAGATATGAACCAGAAGTATGCTTGTATACACCAGACCTGTAGGCTAGGAAATCTTCGTAAACAGTGAAAGAAGCCGAAACCTGATCAAAGTTAATGTTGGGATCACAGAAGTGGATCGGTCCCACTGGGCCATCGGTCCTGATAGCATTCTTAGCATCGTTCACAGAGTAGTGATAAGGAGAGGATTCCAACATGAAATGACGATCACTGAGAATGATAAACTCGATAAATTTGACTTAGCTTAGCCTTCCTTTACTCTCTCAAAGTGGTCGTATACTTCGGGTTGTGACATTGTTCGACACAGTTGGGAGTCGGGTATAAGCCCTGATAGGCAATGACAGGTACTGCCTCAGCGGTCGCCGGCGGCGACTCGCCGCTACAGCTTACCTTCGGGCATTTGGGGTACTTGGTATCATTGATATGATGAGCGCATGGGGGGAAATCATACGGCCAGCACCCATCGTCTTTGGTCATATCATCTTTCGCAACGTAATCTCCACCTGAGCAGCGAAAGAAATTTTCTTTCACACTCTAAGATTTTGCAGCATATGTGAATATCGGAGATCCATTTTCCATGAATCAGCCCAGTGTACTGGGATAAGTCGTCCCAGACGATGCTACAACAGGAGTCATCGTCGCCGGCTCATCGCTGAGAACGACAGCGATCCGTGCCGGGATTATCATCATATTTCCCAGCGTCTACAGACTGTAGACGGGGGAGACCTACACTGTGGACTACAGTGTGGGTCTCCCCTGTATTTATTCTGTAGACATGAATGGCTATCGAGTTGTCGAGGATAAGTCATAGCAAACTCGCCTCGGATTCCGAGACTCGTTTCGGTCGACTCCCCTCACCAGTTGCGATCCCTTTATCGTGCACCCAAGACCAGGCTGAGTAAGGATCTCCACCACCGCATCCGAAGAACCTGGGCAGTAAGTACCGATTGGAAAGCTCCCAGGCTAAGGCTTGCATCCTCGACTCACAGCGTACAAGCATTCATCTCGCCGGCCGATAGGAGCTCCGTGAACGCCCCATCCGACTTGATACATAGGCGGTCATTAAAGGCCTCAGTGACACCGAATGCCCAACAGCTCCCACAAGCTGACTGGTCTCTGGAGATCGAAGCAGCATTTTCTCACACAGTCGCCAGTTAGCTACCTGATGTGGCCGATAACCTTTGAGCA
>NW_003202790.1:0-884 GCF_000006405.1 Perkinsus marinus ATCC 50983
TGCTCTCATCTCCCTCTTCTCTCAATGCGGCATTCTTAGCTCTTTTCCATGCGTATCTTAAGATGTCAGAAGTAGCCTTTCGTCGACGTTTTCGATTAACTGTACATGCCAGCTTGCTTGAAGAGCTTTTGCTCAGCCGAGAGGTTGGTCAGCTGACGCAGCATGTCAGAACTTAGGTCAGAGCGACCAGCCTTCTCAAATGCTTCATAGGCTTCTTCGTATCTGCAATGCGTTCCGGACGAAGGCTTAGATAACAAAACGACCTGTCGTTGCTGATCAACCAGTTGCCCCAAGGTAGGTAGATCTCTTCGGCCAGCTCGGGATGTGATCGAGCCAGCTGGAACGCTTCCTCCCACCTGTCGAGCTACGTCAGCTACCGCTTTCATAGGCTTGTCGGGCAACCTGCTCTTCTTCACATGCAGACTAATGAGGTTCTCAAAGTCTTCCGCTTTCGTTAAAGCTTCCTTTGCAAACATGTAATGATCATGTTTTATCTGGGCGGCAGTGACAGCCATAAACATTGATGTTATTCCTCACGAAGCAGGCCGCAGCGTCCAGCATGATCCCCTCGTCTTGGTCATTCTGTCGGTCACAGGAACGGACAATCTCAATGAGGGGCTCGAGAGCCCCTATTCGAGTGTAGAGGGCCGCCGCACGCTCCTTCTGCCCAACTTGGAGGTACCTGTTCTCACCTTGTTCACGCTACTGAGACACTGACAGGACTACATATCGGCCGCAGCACGTAAATCACCATCTTCTTCACTTGACTCAGCTTGCTTTAGCATCAAACCCGTTGTAGTAGAAGGCCCCTAGCGAGCATAGCGTAGCAATATCGCATACTAATTCACCTCACTCGCTTGGAAATTTCTCCAGGACTGTTCCCA
>NW_003210907.1:0-2026 GCF_000006405.1 Perkinsus marinus ATCC 50983
GAAAAATTTTCGGTGTTTTTCCTCAGAGATCTCGACCGTCTCTTGTGGACACTTGGCTGGAGCTCGATCAGTGCGAGGACATCAACAAAATTCGGGCGTATTTTTCATACGAGCACTTTTACGTTTTGTACTGTAAATTTTGGGAACTAGATGAAGACCATGATTTTCTGTTGGATAAAGTAAGAGTGATTCTATCGCGTGAATTTTTTGTTCTCTATTGCTTGAGATGAGGGATGCCTTGTTCTGACCTGTTTTGAATCTTGCACGGGGGACCTCAAGATTCGCTTCTTTATGAGTATGTGTTTATTCCGACCTGCTTTGAATCGTGCACGGGCGACCTCAAGATTCGCTTCTTTATGAGTGTGTGTTTTTTCCGACCTGCTTTGAATCGTGCACGGGCGACCTCAAGATTCGCTTCTTTATGAGTGTGTGTTTTTTCCGACCTGCTTTGAATCGTGCACGGGCGACCTCAAGATTCGCTTCTTTATGAGTGTGTGTTTTTTCCGACCTGCTTTGAATCGTGCACGGGCGACCTCAAGATTCGCTTCTTTATGAGTGTGTGTTTTTTCCGACCTGCTTTGAATCGTGCACGGGCGACCTCAAGATTCGCTTCTTTATGAGTGTGTGTTTTTTCCGACCTGCTTTGAATCGTGAACGGGCGACCTCAAGATTCGCTTCTTTATGAGTGTGTGTTTTTTCCGACCTGCTTTGAATCGTGAACGGGCGACATGAAAAGTCGCCTCTATATGAGTGTGTGGTATTTTCCCGGGATATAATCGCAGCTTGATTCGGACCTCTTCTGTATCTTGTATGCTCAACCTCAAGATTCTCTTTTAGGATGATTTATTGAAGTACGATGGTCACGCATTCTCCCGCAAGGCGATCGATCGTATTTTTTCCGAAATTCCGGCCAAGTTCATTTCCGGTATCCCGGGGAAGATGGGCTACGAGGACTTCTGCTGTGAGTCTAGTTCGTCGCGGAACAAAAGCGCGCGCCCTGATGATCGATTTGTAGGGTTCCTGATTTCTGATGAGGATAAGACCACTGATGCTTCGTTGGAGTACTTCTTCAAATTGGTTGATTTGGATGGTGATGGTGTGATACGGGATCATGAGATGGCGTGAGTAGCGCTCGCCCTGGTGATCGATTTGGTATCAGTGGGGCAGATACTTCTATTTGGAACAAGTTCAGCGGCTGGAGTGTCTACATCAGGAGGCTGTTCGGTTCCAGGATATACTCTGCCAGATGAATGATCTAATAATGTGAGACTGTCGCGCGCACTTGAATTTTTCCGAAGAAATTCTGGAAATTTTTTCCTTCTGGTTTAGGCCAGAAATGGAGGGGCAGTTCGAGTTGGAAGATTTCAAGCGCACGCGGAAGATTTCGGGAATCTTTTTCAGCATCCTGCTCAGCTTGAACAAGTTCTTAGCGTAAGTCGGAGGAGCGCATCTTTTGAGTTTGAGATCGGTTGCGCACTGCGAAGAATCTGTGAATATACTCAACATGAAAAAACTACAGATGACAGCAGATTATAGACACTCTTGTTTTGAGGGAGGGTTTAGCGCACGCCCAGGTGATCGATTTGGAGGTTTTTTGGTATGTCAGATACGAACAGCGAGATCCATTCTCAATAAAGCAGGAACAATTGGAACATCCGGATTATAGTGAATGGGATCGATTCTGCGCGCAGGAGTAAGCATTTGGAGTGCAGGATTTTTCGGGTTTTTTCTTGAAATTTGTGGAAAATTTTGGGAATTTTATGTCCACGATCGATCTACGGGTGCAAATTTTCCGGGAAATGGTATTTTTTGTCTTGTGAGCTCCTGAAAATACTTTTTTGACTGTTATTGCCAATAAATCATTGATCATTGTTCCAAGGTATATTCGGCTGGCGATGGAGGATGATGTGGATGACCAGGCCTCGTGAGTTTGACCAGAAATCGATCGCGTGATCGATTGGGTTCTCCTTAGGAATTCTGTAATGAACACTGATGGTGGCGATGTGGATGGACAGCAACGACTCCG
>NW_003209395.1:0-1704 GCF_000006405.1 Perkinsus marinus ATCC 50983
CGTTGCTCCTACAGATGCTCCTTGTTACATAGGTTTTTCTTGGTTCGTTTGGCAAACACATCAGTGATGTGTTTGTGTGACACTACACATGAAAGATAGCTTCATTCTAATCTGCCTATTTCGTCAATTTTGTTGGCTCTCTGGAGTCAAATGAGGACCCCATTCCAAGGAGGCAATTGATCGTACGATATTCATTAGCTTGGTCAGAGAATTCTGGACCAGTTTCACTGGAAGTCCACAGGAGCAGACTCTTTTGGTAACCAGTTTTCTACTCACAAGCGATTATCCACCATCGACGATACGACTCTGCAGATTGGAATAGCTTATTGAGGTCCACATCAATGATTGATGGTGATCTACAATCTACTATTTAGAGAGTGCCATTATATCTTGATATTCATCGTCTTTTATGTTTTCCAATAGTCTTATCGTTCGTATAGGCATGTCTAAAACTACTAGTCAGATTTCTATATATCCGGTATTTAGTATTTTGGGCGATTTTCGTCAACTCCCTTGTTGCGATTATTAATATGGATTCTCACTCGGTAGGAAGGGGACACTCTGAGTGGCCTTCAGCTTATACTGAAATCAGAGTAGTTGGTTGACTCGGTCAATCTGACACCGCGTCGTGGGGATCGTTCGCAAGGGTATTATCGCGGTTGAATGATATAAACTAGACAAACTCAGATCGATCAATATGGAATAACTAGTGCTACTAGCAGCTAGACACCATGGTTCCATGCCGATTCACTTCTGTGTACAGCATTCAAGATAGTCTCGTTATTATGACATACTTTCTGTATGTAAATGTCAGTACACACATGCTCGAGAATAGCAGCATCCAGCTGACATAAAAACAACGTGTCTCGACAGGAAGCCCTAACACGGCACGTGGCGCCCCAAGAGGGTGAAGTGTATACCACTAAAGTTTCCGAAGCAGCGATTATTATTGAACAGATCGATTGATGGATCTCACTGATTCTTTGCTGGCTTCGTCCCAATCGTTGAAGTACCACAATATGGTCTTTAGACGTATGCCGCATTCTTCCACACATTTCATCAGGGCGCGGAGAGCACCTCCACATAGGGAGTTATGGTTCACGTTTAACGCCACGATCCCACAGCTCGGCTGCGAAAGCGCGCGGCAGAACTGTTCAACTGCAGCGGTTTCCATCATATAACCTACTAGAATCATTTTCAGGGAGGAATCAGCAAGGAGTTCATCACATGCCAGATGACCCCAGAGGCAACCCTCAACATTGACGTATCAGTGGAGGGGGAGGGAATATGCACAAGATCAACAACATGTGTTGGTGATGACAATATGGAAATTTTGGGAGGTTCTTGCTCACTTCTTCCAGAATCCGTATGTTAACTTCTAAGAGTGAGAAAAACTCCCGAGCTCAGGTGAGGATAGCGAACATCTTTTCCGACACATCATTAGGTACTATCCACACACCCCTCACCGATTCTGTTGGCCTCGAGGTTGAGATGAGTCAGCTTACACGCCTCAGACTGGATGTAGACTGACAATGCCTGTAACCCCTTCCATCCGATGAGATTGCATCTATGGCAGGTCGAAGGCAGATTTAACCATATGGGTCACGAGTACCCACCTCAGATCAAGAACGGCGATCTCATTGTTGGGGTTGCTCACAAGTGCATCGCTGAGAATCTTCAATGTATCGTCTTTGATCAGCATCT
>NW_003211594.1:0-916 GCF_000006405.1 Perkinsus marinus ATCC 50983
TTCAAAGTAATGATCGGTAGCATTCAAGCTACTGATAGCCTCGTCGATTATGTTAACGTTCTAGCTGGTACTTCTAATACTTATGAGTTGTCTACTGGTGGCGCCACGCCCCTCATGGGCCGACCATTCGGCTTCAATCATTGGTCTGTTCAAACCGAACCCGACCATGCCACTGTACGCTACTTCAACCCGGCCTCGAGAAGCTTCTATGGTGTACGATGCACTCACCAACCGTCCATATGGATAGGCGACTATGGTTACTTTCTCGTTAATGCTATCATTTCCCGTGACGAACCACAGCAATCTGTGTCGTTCGCTCCGCTGCAGACTACTTACAAGCCACACTACTTCAAGTCATCGGCTCTGTATCCTGGTAACGCTGATATGGGTGGCGCTAGGATTGAAATGACCCCGACGGAACATGCTGCATTTTTTCGGTTTTCTTTTCCACCCAAGGTCAACTCAACGGTGCTTGTGAGACTATTTGACTATAGCTCATCGACACCAGTCGTGCTCGACAAGGAGGGTCGTTTTTCTACTCAAACCAGTGTTAACAACGGTGGTGTATTGCCTGGGTTCGCCATGTTTATCAATGGGGCAATTGACCCACCACCTGCACGCATGCGCAACGTAGATGGTTCAATCATGCTGGAGTATGATGCTGCGGAAAATAATAAAAGACTTTCGGTACACCTCCGTATCGCTACTTCTTTTATCTCTAATGAACAAGCTCAAGTAAATTTGGGCGAGGGAGTTACCTTGGTGTAAGAACTTTGATACTTTCGTGAAGGAGGTGAAGACGTATGGCAAACACGCCTAAGTCTGGTTACCTATGATACAGTACAGCGAAACAGTAACTTTTTGAGAACTTTTTATACCAATTCCTATCGAACTATGCTGTTCCCGAGACTCCTTG
>NW_003206278.1:0-976 GCF_000006405.1 Perkinsus marinus ATCC 50983
GACTTCAACAAGGCATCATATTCTTCCTGTCGCCGCGATAACTGCAGACATCAGTTTTGGAAGAAAGACTTTTCTTCCCTCAGCTGAGCTCGGAAGTTTCCTCACTAACTATAGAAACTCACACGAATTCGGACAGAAGTGTACAAAAACCAACAAGAAATTTCCATATTGTCACCAACACACTTAGTTGAACATGCGCATATTCTCCCATTTCTAAAAACTCACCATCCTACCTGAGCTTCCGCGTCCGCTACCTCGTTCTGTAGCCCTTCCAACTCCCCCTTCATCTCGGCCAACTTGGTCTCTCGCTCCTCAATGGTAGCCGTCTTCGCCGTCACCTCCGCATGCATGACCGTGCACTCTTCCTGCGCCGTCTGCAGCTCAATCTCGATTGACTCCGCACGCTGAACGACCACCGGACTGGAATATACGTTTAGTTCCCTCAGCTGAGTTCGGGAGTTTCCCCACTGCATTGCAATCATTCAGACATGACTTGGGGTAGAATTTCCTCATCGTCAACAACATGTGCGTAACAAGCCAATTTTTACCTTGGTATCATATTATATTATATTATATTATGTTACTATCAAAACTGGTACAAATCTATATATGATTTCGGGAAATAGATGTTTCTCATCATTTTTTCGGGTTTTTGAGCTGAAACGATGATAGGGCATAGATAAAGTGATAACCCATCATATAATCCACATTGAGCTCAGCTCACCTCAGTTTCGTCCTCAAGCATTCCTCTAACCTGCTCTAACTCCCTCTCAAGCTGAGCGTTGGTATTGTGCTGATCCTCAACGGCTCCCCTAAAAAAACCAGCACTATTCCACTCAACGACTAGGGTAGGATGCGATGGATAGGAAAGCGTTGCTATATACAGATGAGTGGATAGCAATACATTAGCTATGGGACAAGGCTATGTAGCTATTACTAATTATTGTGTATTGGGAAATTACACCAGTACAATCAG
>NW_003205638.1:0-840 GCF_000006405.1 Perkinsus marinus ATCC 50983
CAGCCCTCTCCTTCTGAAGAGTGGCCTGTTGTGCCACATCCGAATAAGTAGTCAAATCAGCAGCTGGTGTCGAAGCCGAGAAGGGATCAGCACGCTGTGGTGACAGGACCTGAACGACAGCAGTACTTCGTGCCTGTCACCCCAGGGATGGAGCAGCCTTACTCTATGCAATGCTTTTTCCCTATAAGTGCCCTGACGCTGATAGACTCCCTTCTGTCGCTCCTGCTGCGTAAGTTCATCCTCGCCTTCGAGGTCATCATCCACTCGTTTGTCGGGCTTAGTTGTTGCCATGGTTAGAGGCGAAGAACAACTACTCGTCAACCAACAGAATGGCAACGAATTCCCTCATTCCTATTGTGTATCAAAAACGAGTCGATGTGGTATCAGCAACAGACCAGCAATGCCGTGCGATTCAGAAGTGGTCAAGTTCACGATGAAGAGGGTTCATCGAGACAACGCAGTTGAAACAATAGTGATCGGTAACCTACCAGTGGCCAAGATACGACGAACTTCATGTTAATAGTGAAGTTCTGTATCGATCAGAATGGCGAGCGCTACCTCGACTGCGCAACTTCATGACGACCGAATCACCCTGCCATCACTACCTACCACGATTATGAGAAGCGTATGCATTCTATCGCTGGGATTCTCTCATTATATGGGACTGGTTTACGGTACCATTGAAGTGGTAAGTTCTCTATCTTCATTGAACTCCATCTTAGGATCGGTTTCCACTCCTATGGTCACGATCGATTCTTAATTTCACAACTGATTCGTTGAATTCACTCCTGCTGATTATCGTACCAGGTACCAGCACCGGCGGGAGAACAATCTTACAAC
>NW_003205907.1:0-1074 GCF_000006405.1 Perkinsus marinus ATCC 50983
GTCACACCGTCGTCATCGGATGTTTTGCAAAAACTCGGCCGAAACATGCATGGAGAGATCTTCCCCTTCCAAAGACTCAAGGCTTGGTTCGTGACCTGCTCCGGCGACGCCGACACCCTGCTCTTTCCGGGCCTGACTTATGAAGCTTGGAGGTTGGATCTGAAGTGTATGATCTCTTATCTGGCCTCGGCCGCAGTCACAGGCGTTGGCACGACATCTGTAGCCCCTCACTCCCTTCGGCGCACAGGGGCGCAACTGCTTTGGAAAGCAGGCTTCTCGCTCCTACACTTGCGAGAATATGGGAGGTGGCGCTCCAACGCCTATCTAGAGTACCTCAAGGGCGTCACGCTCTCAGAAGCTCCTTCCTATGCGGCAGCTATGATGGCCCAATTGCCCGAAAGTCCCTTGTGCTCTATCCCTGATGGTCACACATCTGCTGCACTGGCAAACGCCAGCTCGGATTCGGAGGACGGTTCAACTGGAGAGGCCCAGCGCCCTCGTACTTTGCTAAAGCGCCCGAGGTCTTCGCACCAGGCTCCAACGAACGAGGAAACGGAGGACCGCAAGGGGAGGCTGGTAGCGGCTAGCCCAAAGAGGCGTTGTAGTCGAGCTACCAAAGCCACCAGCTCGTTGCCTTCAGATGCTAATGCACTGCCAGGCGCGGTCTCACCCAACTCCCTCGGAGAAGGACACCACTCAACTGAGTGACTGAAAACTCTGCCCTGTTCTAAACTAAGTAGCTGTTGTGTTTACTATGCCAGGCGAAACGGTGCGAGAATTTTACCGGAGTTAATCCATTAACAGACGTAAAATGCGTCTCAGTGGAGCCCCACAATACGGGGAGTGCGAAGCACTCCTCTGACACAACTATCCTGTCCCCCTGGTCTGTGTGACGCTATGAACAAGGCTGAGTACGTCACGATTGAGTACATCAAGCTAGAATCTAAGATGTAAAGTCTTTCTGTCTTTGTCCACGACAGTTTATTAATGTATTGGTGTAGGCACGGTTTGTTTCCACCATTTTTTTAAACCTTCCTACGGGGGAGGCTGGTAGCGGCTAGCCCAAAGAGGCGT
>NW_003201921.1:0-1908 GCF_000006405.1 Perkinsus marinus ATCC 50983
CCTGATGGGCACACATCAGCCTCCTCATTATCGTCTTCATCATCATCATCACTATCACTGAGGAATACATTGTTAAGAGCTAGTTATAGAACCACTTCACCTATCAGCAGCAGAGTTGATGTCAGAATCAAGACTACTATCATCATCGTGTTGACCATCCCTCTTCGACCTCCCTAAAGCAGTATTCCATGCATCTCTTCCCCCTACCCCTACACTCCTTACTCTTTATCTTACGACGATATATCTTGATAAGAGCATTGGAGAATTGATGAGCATCATTCTCATCTAGGAGCTTATCAAACTCAGCTTTCAGTTTAAGCTCCTCTCTCTAAACATCATCAATAACAACAGCATTGAGGAGTAACATTACAACACTCACTTGCCAGGCTTCGACTCTGGCCCTCTTATCAGCAAGGGTCTTCTGACACTCATCAATTGACATCATCACTACCGACATCTCCTGCATAATCTTATCCAATTTAGCATACAATGCTGCATCAGCCTCTCCGAGCTCACTGAGTAGGGCTAATTCTTTGAACCTAATGAAGAGGATAGACCAGTAAAGCTGCTGCTGTTGCAGCTGGTGCTGGTGGTGATGGGAGGATATACTACTATTACAAGGTAATCAAAGTAATCTGTGCCATCTTCAGATCTGTATCCAACTTAGCCTTCTCACTACTCAAAGCAGTTACTCGTTTGTTAAAGGACTCGACAGCCTCTCTAACTCTCGTAAGGATACCTTCCTGTGCGAACCTACACATCATTATATAGTGGTACCCTCACCACCGAGTAGGACATAACCTTACAATAGGTCTCCCCTAATACGCTCCGTCTCTCTAGGATCCTTCAATATACCTCAAATATTCCAATAAGATGTAGTTGTTCCCAACAATATCTTACTCAGAGCCGCCTCATCCCTATTAACAGCTGCTAGAGGCTCCTTCTTACCATTACTCAGGATAAGGCCGCATACCTAGATAGGTCTTTGTAGTTAGACACTACATATCTATGCTCACCAGTTCCTTTGGGGGGCCGGGGAGTAACGTAGTAATGATCTACGAAAGCAGCAGCAAGACTACATAAGGATCCCCTACCCTCCATATTACATCATCGTATCTCCTCTCTGGGTACTCCTCTGGTGACTCTCTACGAAGCTCTTGAATGATATCCTCCAAGACCACAACGATCTGTCCCCCCTTCTGTTGGTAGCAGTACTCGGGGAATATTCTCCTGAGAGGAACCACTTAAAACAACACGCCACTATAAACATCAGCAGATGATGATCATTACTCTAGTGTTTGCCCAACTACTCCATCCCCAACATCATCATCTCTACCCCCTAACGTAGAATTGATATCCCTTAGTTTGCCCAGATCCTCAATAAGGAGTTGCCTAAGCTGTCTCTTGAGCGACCTCAACTCTAGCACCTGGTGTACGTAATGTTACTACTACTACTACTGTCCTCTCCTCATCAGCAGTAGCTACCTGTGCATTGAAGTTAGTCTTAATACTATGTACAGCCTCTTCTAAGAATAGCATCTGCCTCATCTTACTATCAGTATTCATCCTAATAACAACATCATTCCCTATTACCCCTATCATCATTACCGACCTCTCTGGTAGTTTATACTGTGGACTTAACTTGAGGATATGGTTACCGATACTGGCCTTAGCCTCCTCAATAGCCTCCACCTAATACCATAATTACTACCCTAGCCTCCCTCCAACCTAGCAACACTAGTATTATAGTAGCTTACATCCTTCTCATCATCTATATTATCATCAGGTCTTGCATCTCTAACCTCCTGTAATCGCCTCCTACGCTCTTCCCGTTTAGCCCTCCTCATCTCCCTTTTCAGCACAGCTGTAAGCAGTCCCTTCTGCTGCTGCTGTTCCTGCTCTTCATCA
>NW_003203630.1:0-5423 GCF_000006405.1 Perkinsus marinus ATCC 50983
ATCGAGTAAACGAGTAAACGGCTAGATGGTCGTATCTGAAGGTTGTGCTAGGATAATTGGAGATGTTGACTCATTATTTCCTACCATCATACTATCTATTGGATGGTATCCAATGCGATTTGCATATTTGACCGAGGATGGATATCGATTAATTTTACCTATTTTATTTACTTATTTATCCTTCAATTTCTTTTGTTGTGTCGTTAATTCGAGGAGAGTTAATCGAACTGAACTTGGGAATTGCTCAAAGGTGCCCAATAATGCCGGTCTCGAGCCGAGACTCTCGATACCGTCAAAAGTGCAAATGATTTTGCGATGGCGTATTCAGGGGTTTCACCCTGTTGGGCTTTCTCGTGGTACCAACCGACAATACCAACTCGTTGCGGAGTGCTTCGTTATCTTGAGCAGCTCGACAGGGACGGATTCATCCATCAGCTGCTTAGTGGAAGGTCATGTTGGTTCCAGGTGGTTTGAGTGACCGATTAATTGCATGTGAACCTTTGTGAGGACACTTCAAGCTATCAAATTGAGTTGGCTCCTGTTTTCACTGTGGCAAATTCTCTAACTATAAGATGAGTGCGGGACTCGCTCTCGGCCTTTGTTCGATCCACCTTGTTTACCTTGAGAAGGGAAAGGCTGTCTTATCAGATAATACACCCTTGGTCCTCTAACTTCCGATATCATCCGATTTTTTCCTCAGATGGTGTTGATGTTGAACAAAATTGATGCTCTTCCGTTGGCGGTGTGTCCCTTCCCGAGCACCGTCGGTTGTCACACGAAAAAGAGAATAGATAATCCAACACTCAATACTGGCCCAGTATTGAGTGGGTTCGCAAAAAAGTGATCTGAGCCATCTCGATCTCGTCTCGCTGGTGGCCGACTATCACTGTTCTCGCTCGAGGCTTCTCGTTAAAAATCAAGCGGATCTGGATCTCGTTCTCGATCCGTGAAGAGATCGAGACGAGAACGAGAATATCGAAATCTCGGGTCTCGCTTGAGAACCCAGTATTACTGGGGTGACGAAACGCAGGCGCTATGCAAAAACTTTTCCTCGTTTCCGTTTACTCCCAACTCCATTCTCTACCTGGAGGAAATCTGCGTTTTGAAACGCATGAGCTTTACTGGCCCTACATGTCTGGCAGGAAGTAACTATCTTGCGGCAATGGGCTCGCAAGCCTGCAGACCTAACCCATTCTCTTACTCTATGGAAGAGGGCTTCGGAATTATCGTGGTATTTGTCGTGTATTTCTCGGAGGAACTCGAGAATATGGGAGTCAGGAATGAACAAGCCCTCGGAACTAGTCGTAGAATGCTTTCGCCATGATCCATTTGTAGGATCGGCGGCAATAGCAACGCCAGCAATGACCTCTTGCCCAATCAAGGGCTGTGCTCATTTCCAGCGAAGGAAAGTTGGGACCCTGGTCAAAATATCGGCAGGGTTGGAAACACTGTCGACATGACGATATAGCGGTTGTAACTTCGCTAGATTTAAAGTGTCCTCAATAATTTGTAATCGACACTCAGCTGATCCAGCTGTCAAGCCTTTGCTTGATTTCCAGTGGGCCAGGTCTTTTCGCTGCAATTGCCCTAAGACCGGTTTATTATCAGTATAAATGTAGAGTGTCCGTGGCTCATGCTCATCGAGCGCTCTACGCCATGGAATAACCAGGCTGTTGATGCCTCGTAACACGGCTTCCAACTCCATCGTATCGATGGGTTTAATGTCATTAAGTTTTCGAAGCCATGAAATGTCCTCAACATAGGTCTCGCCAAAGAACAAGCAGGCACCTAGACCTATATCTGAGGCATCACAATATAAAGACCATTGAGAAGCTGGATCCACGGCGAAATCTCCTACAGCAGGATCCCCTCGTTCTTCAATATCTTTATATAATTGAGCGCATTTAGCTAATATCGTATCTGATAGCTGTGTCTCCGAGTGAGCACGAGGATTTTCTAAATACGCCAACCTCTCTACTGCTCGTGCAGCAGGTCTCAGCCATTTAAGTATGGGGTAGTGTGAACACGCTAGTGTAGCTACCCATGATTTTAAATGAGAATATGTACTTCCCTTAATGGGGGTTAGGGTTGCTCTTCTCTTCCATTGATTGCAAGGAAGTCGTTGCAAGCCTAAGACTCTGGCTGTTTCAGCCTCTTCGGGTGGTTTGAATCCAAACCCGTTTGCTTGCAGTGCTCTTTCAACTCGCTTTAGTTGAGATTCTGGGACCCGTAGATTGTCGAAAAAGGGCTCCACTCCTCCATCTAAGTGTTCTTCCTCAAAAATAAAATCAATCACAGCTCTGAGAACTTTTGGAGCAATATGTACTCCGAAAGCTGAACGCTCCAACTCCCAGTAGGAAATAATTCCATCTTCCTCAACTATCTGCACCCCTTGGTATTTAGCACACTCTGGTGCCATATGAATGCAAAGATATGCTTTTCGAATATCTGAGAGGAGCCAATTCTCTCGAAGTTTACCCTCTTTGCAGTAGCCTGCTCGCCATCGTCGAAGAGTGGCATCACAAGTTATGTGTTCTGTCTCATTGGGATACGATAACAAGCACCTATTGATTGGTTTGTAGTCAAGAACCGGTCTCACCGGCGTGCTTGTTTTATGTAACTGTTCCACGAGAATCATTGTAACTGTGGATGCCAAATCTTCTTTTCGTGCCGGCTTAATATAGCCCTGCTCTTGCCAAAGGCGTAACTCTTCTCGCCAGAGTTTATGTGTTTCTGGGGGGTACTTATTAAATTGTTGTTTGTATACCGGTGGGCGATGCCGCGACGCTCGAGCTCTGGCTGCGTCGCTTTTCCATATCCAGGAACACTCCCAGAATTGAGAACCATCTGGACGTTTGTAACGGACTACACTGAAATCTTTTCTTTGAATCTCCCCCGTAACTACGAGATTGTTACTTTGCGAGGTAATTGTAGACCCTAGAAGTTGTGCGTTTCTAGGGAGAGGTTGACTAGGTAGATATTGTTGATGATATCTTTCCGGCACGGACACAATAAAAGAGGAGTTACCTCCTTGATGTTGCCTGGAGGCAGTTATTTTCACCTGTCCTACTTCAGCCAGAAAGTCACATCCCAGAATCCCGTCAATTCTTGTTCCCGTCGAAGGAAACAGACTATGCCTGGCTAGGACATTGACGACTAAAGTCACTCCTCTTACCAAGAGGGTAGTCTGATAACAAGTCTCGAATGAATCGCTTAATGTGTAATAAACAGTCTTGGCTGGGTAAAGGGTTAGATTCCTCTCAAGCGCAACTCGCTTGGAGATTATTGAGTTCTCTGCTCCTGAGTCCAGCAGGAAAATATGTGATCTATCATGAATCACTGGGATGCGACTCACCTGAGTCTTCAGCTCAGTATAATTCTCCGATTGTTGATTGACAAGTCCTCTGGCTCGTTTTAATCGCCTACACTTCTCAGTAGGGTGACCAGGTCGCTCGCAGAAGATACAATAAGAGCTTTGCTTATTTATAGGGCTTCCCCACGACTGCACGTAGCGGCCTTTACCTTTGGCTTTTCCTTTCCCATCTCCCTCACCTTTCCTCATTGCTTTACCTTTTCCTCCTTTTGGGAAAGTTGGGAAAGCTGGCCCTGTGGGGGAATAGCCATACTGAGTAGTTGCGACAACTTTGGCAGCCGCTTTTGACATAATATCATCATAGGCGTTTCGTGCCAGATGAAGCAACTGTCCACATCCCTGACTGCTGTCAAGCATACATGGCAATAGTTGGGCCGTCGAAGAACGATTCTCCGGGAGGAGGTGGTATACATAGGCTTTGCAAACTTTATCTTGCGCATCCTCCTTCAAGTCAGGGAATGATTGATGGACGATCTTACGAACTTGGACTACAGCAGCATCAATCGAATCAAAGTCCGAGAGCTGCAGCCGGTGCAAATCTTTGAAAGCCTTTACAGAATTGCCACCATAGCGACGGCGAAGGGCTTCTTGAGCAATCTCTAATTGAACCTTAGCAGGCTCTGTAGATTGGCCCAATACAGTAGAGACTGTAGAGTATGCTCCATCAGTCACGCTCAGCATGAGCAGGCATAGCCGGGCTGCATAACTCAACATCAGTCCTTCGGACATGATCTCAATCTTGTTGAGAAATTCCTCAACATTACGTTCCCCTGTGCTTACACCATCCCGTTTGAAAGCGAGCCTTTTTTATTCAGCTCGGTTGTAAGGGATGTAACCAGAGGAGCTAGATTGGTGCCAGCTATCCCCGACAGCAATGGGATCGGGATTATGTGCTTCCAACGCCCTTGGCAACCGTGAGCTGGTACCAATTTGCTCTTGTGGTCCCCTTGTAACATGCTCAGGTGAAGTCTGGACTCCTTGAGCCATGAGGGACACTGAGCGCTCTTGAGGGGTAACTTCCCCAAGATTGACTGGGGTAACCGCCTCTAGGGGGGAAGTTGTAACTACTGAGCTGTGATCACTATCATCGCCACCGTAGTCTGGAGGCGGATTGAACTCCGGCGGACTAGACGGCGGAGGGAACATCCTGGGTCTGGGCACCAGTTGAATGCACTGGTGCAACACAACACTTAGGTATGAGAGCAGATAATGGATGTAGCCCCATAGCTTAGGGAGACGAATCGATCAACCTGTGCGCATGTTCGTGCGTGCTGGCACGGTGCGATCGGCTGACCACTTCTACGCTGTGCAACGCTCGTCATATCCCCATATCTCCCATTTTCTCTCGTATTCAGATTGTACGCAAGTACGTTACAAACATAACGTTTGCCACTCGGCACCCACGATGTTGTTGTGTTCCGAGTCAACTCGGGGAGCATGTGCAGCGCACATCATCTACTCAGCGAATAAGCTACGACTAACGACAATTCGAATGACTTGAGGTTTCCGGTATATTGACAGGGTCAATCTTTTGGCCGTCCAATCAATCCGCCATATTGATATCGTTCGTCGAGCTTCTTCCTTCTGGTCAATAATCGCGTAAATAACTTTGTCACGGCTCACAAATCTTTGTTTGTGGACCCAGCTAAGACTGATAGCATAATATGACCTGAGTTGTAGATAGAGATGAGTCTCGTATTCTCACATCGGTGCGGGATATCCTGAAGCATCTTTTTCGCTCATAGTCCATGCGCCACGAGTCATGGATCATGATCTGAGCACCTGCAACTTGCAGGCTGCAAGGTCCTGTCGATCTTGGTTCTCGAAGATCTCCAGCCGGTGCGGTTTGGTTTCACGCTTCTTTCCATCCTAGTTGGCGTCGCCTACGCTGTTTAACGCTCTCCACACCCCCATATTTCTTATCTCCGGTCGTATTATCAGTGTACGCAAGTACTCGTCGCTCAGCATCCACGATGTGACAAGTGTTGTGATATTGCTATGCCTCCATAGATTCTGTGATGCATATACCGTTATAAATTATGCCGTGCCA
>NW_003201319.1:0-1604 GCF_000006405.1 Perkinsus marinus ATCC 50983
ACACTGGCGTGTCCGGAGTTTGTCTCGACCAAGGCACGCTATCAGCGCATTGCAGTGCTGCACTTCCTGTTAAGCCCTCAGAGAAACCCTGAAATAGAGATGACCATCTGGAACGATGGCCATCCTCACAGTGGCGAGAGTGAGATGGCCGAGCGTCTGGTCAAGACACATAGGGGTCACGATAACGCTTCGCCGGTCTTCATACTGCCACTCGACGACTCCTCTCGTACTAGGGTCGCCAACCTGAGGGAGATTCCTGAACGGTGCATCGACACTTGGAGGCTCACTTGACATGTGTAGAACTTTCCCTTGAAGTAGGACAGACCAAACAGACCAAAGATCAAGAAGAAGAGTCCTCCCACGATGAGGAGGTTGCAGAGCTCCGGTAAGATTCGGAACAGCGTGTTAACCACCAAACGCAGGTTCGGATTCCGAGATATGACCCTCAGGGGCCTCAGGGCACGTAGCATTCTCAATGTCTTGAGCACAGAGACATCGGGTAGCATCGGCAATAGGTCAACCACCGATACGATCACCACAACTCCATCAAGAATGTTCCACGAGTCACGCCAATACGCGCCCTTATTCAAGACCACTCCAAAGGCTATCCACTTGATGAGCATCTCCACAAGGAATATGAACGTGAACAACGTGTTCGTGACATCGAGGAACCGTGCCAAGCCCGAAGTGGGGTCATGCAGAGGGCTATCCAAAGCCATGAGTGCTGACGACACCGCTATGCACGCAATAATGAAGTTGTCGAACCAGGGCGCATCAGCAATGCTACTGCAGAATCGCCTTACTCGTCCATCACGACTGAACACCAGCATTGAATGTTCGTTTGGCCAGGTCTCCTTCGTAGAGAGCTCCTTCACACTGTTGTCCTCTGAGGGGCATGGGGTGCCTTCTGGCGAGTTCTCAATACAGTGGACTGTAGGATTCTCCGCCACAACAACCGTACTTCCCCTCTGGACCAACCCAGGGAGGCCCCCCTCTACCCCCTCCCCATGACGATCAGGCTCAGGGGCCAACGTAACCTCCAACACTTCCTCATCGTGATGATCATCCTGACCCTGAGCCTGCATACCCTCAGAGTACGGAGATATCAATGACCTGTTGCAAAGGCAAGCTCAACATCCTCAGCCACTACTATTGCTATGTATATGCCTTTATAGAGGCATAAGGTATATTATGTATATTATACTAGTATATTATTATTAAAAATCCCAGGCTTCCATCCGCGACGTAGCGTAACAATGGGGAAAAGAGCTCGAGTCTCGAATCGATCGGCCAGAGAGGAAACGTTCCTACCAAACAAGCCCCCTATACTATATCATTATAGTATCATGTATACCTTATACCATTATAGTGCTATATTATTCGCGATTTCGAAATATGTTCTTGCTATGAAGCCTACCTAGGAGAGGGACTCTCAAGCTGCGACTCAGGGCTGGACGCCTCATCTGAAGGGAGCGCGCCATTGGTCTTTCTCCGGTCCCGCAGGAACGCTGACAACTGCGACCGTGATCTGGCTCTAGCCAACTCTCGCTCCCTGAGGAGACTCAACACATCCTTCATAATGATACCCACCGTATCGTCGCGGA
>NW_003203516.1:0-984 GCF_000006405.1 Perkinsus marinus ATCC 50983
CCGAAACCCGAAACCCGAAACCCGAAACCCGAAACCCGAAACCCGAAACCCGAAACCCGAAACCCGAATGTCGTTTTAAACCTTCGATTCCATTCCCCATGCTAGCGCGTTCTTTGAGTTGCTTACCTTATACAACTCCTGACTCCCTCCACTATCTGTTGGGTGTCACAGATTACTCCGCGCGCAGCCAAATTTGACTCAATCCAGCTCGATAACTGGCATCATCGACCCCAAACCTGAAATAAATAGTATTCACCACTCCCATTATCTCCAATTCCACGATAGTTCGAAAATCGTTGGTATTTTAACGGATTGATTCTAACGCTCTGGATGCCATTCTCTTCCATCACCACTGCTTCGTTAGCAGAATGGAGTCACATCTACTATTATATCCAAGGAAACTTGTCACTCAGGGGCATTACCTCCTGGTGATTGGTGACGCCAAATTATCAAAAATGACTGTCACAGATACTTCTTTCCCTAATTATTTTCCGAACGGCATCACCACCATTTTGGTCTCTATATGGCGCATCCCCGTAAAGTGAATCCAGCGGCAAACACCAAACAATCCACTTGCATAAGCCATCTAGTTTGCGCCGATGAGAAATCATTTTCAGCCGTGACGCTCATTCCTTTTCCATTTCAAATCCGTGATGACGCCAAATTTCCGCGCATTCAGTTCAACTCACCCAGTTTAGTATCCCTCCACGGATGACTACTCACCATCGACTGCGATCGTGGTGCATCCCGATGCAGCAATGACAACCACGCATGTTGACGACACAAAATCAGGGACATTTGAGGAAGAAACTACTGATAGCACGCATGTACTCCCTTACCACACTCCCAACACTTCTACTATCCTAAAAGCTTCTCTACGTCTCTACTTCGCATACCTTCTCGGCTTTTGGCTATGATCAAGTGTAGTATCTGTTCTTATAAGTGTGACACTTATATGTAGCTACTGCTAACTTGAACTGTCAC
>NW_003210425.1:0-2185 GCF_000006405.1 Perkinsus marinus ATCC 50983
TCGCTGCGAATTCTCGAATTTTCGCTTTCAACGCGTCGACCAGCAACGACTGAAGTTGTGTACGAGGTCCGTATGGGATGGACCAAGGGCAAAACCCAGGACCAGCCGTACCGTCCGTTAAGCCCTTGGCCTGGTCAGACTCCCACTGAGACCTCCAATTCTCTGCCTTGTCTTCTAAATTCGTCAGCGATGACCGGACGTCCTCAGCTTCTCTCCAACTTTGGCGTTGGCGAGCACGCTTCTCCTCATTCCTTCGAACTCGCGCTGCTGCAGATCGCTTGCTTGATCTCCTGTCAGACATTGGGAGGGAAAACTATAACTGAGGAAGCGTGATGTCAATGCTGCCCCCTCAGTATAACACAACGCTGCTAGTACATGACAGGCTATCCGAAACTATGAGACTATGAGGCGCTTATGATCAGCTGATCAGGGAGTCCCTGCTTTGTGGCGACCCATAACGATGAGGGGGGCTTACTTCTTCTTCTCGTCGTCAGGCTTGAATTTAGAAGACTTGTCAGTCTTGGCAGCAGCACCAGCAGGCTTCTCGGAATACCAATCCGAACCCCACCAAGAACTGGACTTTCTCCATCTCTTGCGCGGTTGGGAACCCTTCGCCGACGCATCCTTTTTCTTATCTTTACCGTTACTGGTCTCGTACTCCAAGGTGGCTTTAGCAAAGTTAGCCGTGACGACATCATCCTCAAACATATCATAGATGGTGAGACTCTTGTCTGCTGCCATACGGGTGATGACAGATTCGCGATGTCGACGGTCGAGGCGCAAAGCTCGGCCCCAACCATGGTTCCCCATCTCGGTGACACGTAAAACATAATTGAGAAAGACGAGAAAGTTACCCTGTTCGGGTGCAACCAACCAGAGGGCCATCATGAGGCGCAGAAGACACAGTGTGTCTGACACACTGTAACTTCGCCACTCAAAAGAAACTTCGAACTGTCACGTGGCTTCTTCAGGATCTCAACTTTCGCCCCGGTGACCGACGTAGCTAGTTCGCTACGAGTGCTACTGTACTCAGCATCCGATACACGACATTCGGCTAATTCGACAAACTTATTAGCCTTACACTTGGCCACAACGTTACTCGGCGGGATCAGTGCTGGGGTGAACTTGACCTGTAACCTATTAGAGATCTTAGCCACCAAACCACTAACGTCCGCTTCCGGAAGCTTGGCTAGCTGCATTTTCCGTTTGACCTTTTCGGCATCAGTGTTAACATAGCATAGTACTTGAGCAGTGAGTGCTTCTCCGCTCGATGCCAAGACCAACCTCAGCCTCGTGATCCGAGCTTTCTCCTCGTCTGATGAGGTTTCTGATACCACCAGCGCATCATTCGCTGCTGTACTCCAGAAAGTCTGGGGCAGCTTAGATATGGTTTGTAGTGACAGACCACTGACCTCATCTAGGATAGACTGACGAACTCTCACGTCTTGCTCGGCATCGCCAGGTACCACCTCCCTGAGAATATCCTGGATGAGCGCCTCCTTGTCATCCGGGACTGAGCTAGCAGCGTTCATCGCAGTATTCAAGGCCATTGGATATTAGAATTAAGAAATTCACTGCGAGCACAACATACTTGAGACTCTACCCGGCCATGACTTAAACCAGACTCAATGACAGACAAGTGAACGTACATCACGAACCTTGAGAGAAACTCCCCACGAGAAGGCACGGCCCATATCGGCCACGCAATCGGACTCTGCCGCACGACTACAGGCGGCTGTGATCCAAAGGCTAGGTGCAGAGTACACTCAGCGGTCGAGTCTTGACCCAGTGCTCGCGACGGCCCGTACCTGAGCAGGACGCGGAGAGATTGACAAGGCAGGCCAAACCTTACTGAGGCCTATGGTGACTAGTCGCCCTCAACGAGAGTGTGACATAAGGGCTCCTTATGGCATAACTGGGACAACATCTGGTCTTTGTAAATGTCATGGACTTGATGATCGCCCGAATATTACACAGCAGAATCGTTGTATAGCGCAACAAACTCGGAGGTACAGTAGCTCCGTACCTTCCACAGAGAGATCCCCACATTCGGCTACTCAGACTCAACTTGAGTCACTCAAAGCCTTTAAGTCAAAGGGCTCGTAGGGCAGAGAGGCAGCCCGGAAACGTGAGTCTACCAAATTGGCGATACTGACCACTACCCGATAGTGTCGACCTGACACTG
>NW_003208609.1:0-2506 GCF_000006405.1 Perkinsus marinus ATCC 50983
CCCAAAGCTGCGCGCCGTAAGTAGCATTCGGCCCCACTCAAGAACCAATGAACTTTGTCGACGGAAAACGAAGTCGGTTGGTCCAGTTAAAATCGCTCAAATAACAACTCTCGTTACCCCCGGAGCAGATCACGCTCAGAGGTATTTGTAGATATCTTAGCCAGGGTGCAAGAAGCGCCTACATTATCCGGCTCGACCTCTATGGCCGCGATTTTCCCTGAGAGAAAAATACCAATAACCATCTCCTCATGTTGAGCTCACCGTCCCTGATAACAGCAGCGAAGCGCTTGCATCTGACATTCCCGAGGACCGGAGTCACATCGAAATCAACCCCCAGAGCCTGAAGAAATACGATGCGAACAACAGAGGGCTAGTCGGGCGCGATTACCTTAGCGGTATCAGCCTTGATGTCGGCGAGCATGTGAATCTTGCCCTCGGCCCCTGTGGCTTTACCCCAAGCTTGCATGACGAAACTGTCATTGACAGCCATGCAAGCGATGACCTCAACGCCCTTGGCCTTCAGTTGTTCGTAGTCCTTGAGGTAACTGAATCACCACAGAATCACCACGCACGGTACTAACAAGACCTACCTTGGCAAGTGGGTCTGGTCACAAGTGGGAGTGAAGGCTCCTGGGACGCCGAAGAGAATCCCAGTTTTCATCCCAAAAACATCAGCCAAGGTCTTCTTATCATCAGGGCTTGTCTCGAAGAGTTCAGTCTTGGGAAGGGAGGAACCAACAGTGATAACCATTTTAGTTAGAGCGTGAGTCGAACTAAGCAGACATCGGAAGACTACTGAAAAGTAGCGCTATCCGTGAAAATTGCCGATTCTCGCTCGCCTTCACGCGGTGCACGCATGCTCAAGGCGCGAACGTCACCCAAGATGCGAATTTCGCATTGCGAATTCTTATCACTCTGTGGCTCGACGTGTGTTGTCACATCAGAGGAGCGATGACCTCAGTTACGTGTTACCCTACACGAAGCTTGTGGAGTGTAGAGAGGTGCAAACACTGGCCGGACCACTGGTCTACAAGCAGCACGAACCAGTCAGGTCCATGATGCGCTCATTCGCTAATAGAGTCTCTGGTTGGCAAGAATAGCAATCTATTTATTCCAACGATCCGATAACGCAATACGTTTGGCTGAGAGAATAATCACTTTCTTGAAGCAACACGATCCACATCGCACAAAGCAGATCGCAAGGCAGTCTCCCACTCGGTCGCACTCATCGGGCTTGTGATGTAATCCGGATTACGCAGAAGCTGTGGGTTCTCGGATATGTCAACAAGGATCGCGCCAAGTACCGAGATACCTATCGGAACGTCTTCCATGCGCGAACGCGGAATACATCAGTCACACTTTGCGATAAATCATCCGAGTTCACTGCTCTATCTACAGCTTTCGGCAAAACCACTGGTACTGAGGCAAAGATCTTAGCGATGATGGCTTTGAAGAGTTTCAGATTGTCGTCTTTTCTCGTTGACGGTGTGTGCAGGAAGGTTGAGGCGAACGCGGTCACACTGTCACCTAAAGATGGGTTGAGTTGGAAGATGCGTGGAGGTCCGTGCACTCCTTACTATGCTTGTATGCCGACTGAGCTGCGGTGCTCACTGCTGCTGAAGCCGCTGCCACATGAGCATCTGATGACCTCATAGTTCACTATGGTGGTAGGTTCTGCAATTCTTCTCAGCAAGTAGATACGCCCACCTCGGAATCCCAGCGACTGGGCAACTGAACTCGTTATCGAAGATAGCTGCCGGAACCTTTCAGGATCACTTTGACCAATGGCTCGCCTCTCGGTCGACCCAAAGTTTACAATACCACTCCCTGAAAACATCGAGTTGTCATCGGGCCAGCGAGCCTCCATGACACTCACTGGGTCCAAGTTCACACCAACAACAGAAGAGTTCACAGTTCTTCTCGAGCAGATTATACTCGACGTCCAAATTGTTGACCATCGAGAGAGCTCTAAGAGCGACCATCCACGTCGGGTCTGGCACTTTCAAAGAACATGTGCCAGACCGCTCCGATTGAATCTGACCAGCACAGGCATTCCAATGTGAACTATCTGAATAGTAGGACGCACTTGTTCGTTGGTGCAGCCGTATTTGAATCTCTTGACCGATGAGGTCCCTTGCTCTCCCGCAAAGGTCCCAAGCGACGTCAACTTGATAGCAGCTTCAGTAGCTTGGTGACCACTGAAATGCACCACGCTACCTGCAAACAGCATCGACTTCCACACAATCGAGAGCAAGACAACAGTGGAGAGCAAGACAGCCACTCCCCTCACATCGTACAGCACACGCCGCGATGGTCACAGGTCTCGTTCGGACACGGGTTGATGTCCACGATGATTCCATGGTGTGAATATCTTGACAGAGAAATTCACTCCAAGGATCAACCGAAGTCATACAAGATCCTTTCCGCCACTGATAAATATGGTCACCAACTTTCAAGTCAGTTTTCTTCACGGAGTTGCCCACTGACTTTGTCGCTACGCCCCAGA
>NW_003199757.1:0-2381 GCF_000006405.1 Perkinsus marinus ATCC 50983
TCTGAGCTAGTACTACAAATCCGAGCAATGGCTCCAATTCTATGCCAATTGGCTATGCCATGCAACCTGGTTTTGGCGAGATGGTTTAGATGTTATCGACAAGACAAAATGAAAAGTGAAATCGCAGTGCGAATATACGATAAGACCATAGTTGTTAGTCACAGTGTGACTATGCTGTGCTGTCACACTAGCACACCATTTCACACTGTGTCACACTGTGTCTGTCACACTAGTCACCAACGCGATAAGTAGTTTAGCATGAAACATTTAGTGAAGAAGTCGTACAAGTGTCGTACATCAGGAACATGTAACCTACGCTTATAGAATCATAACAGCAATTGATACTCGCTTTCGCTCGTGTCGCTCGCTTCACCGGAATCAACACCAGTACGAGAATCTGACCATCCTAGGGGATCGACCATATCTTCGTTATACGATAAGCTCACAATATCGCGTCGAAATGCAAATTGTATACACGTTAGGAAACAACGTGGGTTCTTACCGGCCTCTTCAGTTCCTTCGATAGGAGAATCATTGCCGAATTGGCTGGCTTGGCTGTATATTGAGCGATATCCATCACTGCTGTCGCACGACTCCTCTTCTTCAGAAGACGATTCGCCATCAGTTAAGGTATCATAGTCATCCTCGCTTGATTCATCAGTTCCAGATAAAAGCGAGGCGATACCTGTCAGGAAACGAACATGGTCAATATCCAGAAGAAATTGTGAGAGACTGATGTTCCCACTTGTTTCGTTGTCCGAGAGGTTTTCTGTATCATCTATTGTCAATTCTTCACCTGAAGAAATGACAGGTTCTTCAGCATTACAGAAGACACCCTAAATGACGAATATTCACTGATTATGTGCCTGTTCAGGGTGCTTTCTATAGTACTACTCACCATGCTGTGGGAGTGAGACAGCGGAGTTATATCGGCCCAAAACACCTGGATTCCGTGCAGTTGCTCGTCCTCGTCTCAAGCCAGCCATGCGCCTATTTTCTGGGATGTACCTATGGGCATCATGTCTGGGATCGGGACACGATGCTGATATTCAGCTCACGGTGGTCGGCTCTTTAGGTAGGTTTCCACCGCATACCCATGCCCGCAGCATGCCCAGTCACGATATTCCTTACATGTACAGCTAGGAGGGATTCTCTGACGGCCGAATTCAGTCCGCTGCTGCTGAGGCGAGACGGTGACGAGATAGTAGCAGAAGTAATGCCTTAAGACTTTTGTCAAAGTCAGATCGCCATCTGCAAGTAAAAAATTCCCGAAGAGATGTCATTTGCAGTCGAACCTTCTTCTAACTCATCCAGCAAAATGCCTCGGAGGAAGAGTTCAGTCCTCTCTCTCATTTCGGCATCGGCATGCTGTCCTGGTGAGCGGTTATTCGGAAGCAGGAAATATCGTGTACCGATAGTACTCTCAATTAAATCAGTGACCACAGTCGTGACCTACAAACAGTTGCCAGAAATGCAATAAGCGTCTTGCAGTTACCTCAGTAACGCATCCTCGTTGATGAAACTTGGTTCCTCGAAGTTTCATATCATTCTGATACTCGACCGCGTTGATAGGCTCGGGTCTCTTAACGTAATGTTGAGAGCTCGAGAGTTTGAGAGACACTATAACCTACACAATTACTATGAGCATGTATAAGACTCGTCCCATAAATTGAAAAGTAGAATCAGACGTGAGGCGTACCTTGCGAATTTTCGCCGCGAAAGCAGATATGTTTAGTCGTTTACTCCCTATTATCCGTGTGTGTGTTTTATGAAAGGACTCGACGATGTTGGTCAAGACCTGACATAACTTATGATAAAACTAGCTAGCATCGAAATGCGACGCTTGTAATGTGCGTTGTAAACAGTGTCCCACGGAGAGGCTTGTTACCTGAGTTCCAACAACACCTTCATTCGTTATGGCTATATTTGGATAGCCATATTGTTCGGTGTCTAGTGTCTTCCTCAAATATTCTCCCCCTTGAGGAGAAATATCACTAACGACCTCGGCCATGGTATCGGAGATCAACTCGTACAAGGCATCGGTGGGAGCTGCATGTAACCAGTACTTATTTCGTTTCACCTAGCAGAGAAACGAATCAACATTCGTATGAGCATCATCTACTCTCACTATATCGAAGCCTTCACCGAGAGTGCCTTTGTTATCTTTCAGGTTCTTAGTCAAGTGGAAGTAGCAACGCGCTGAAAATCGCGAGTCAAACTGCGGTCAATTCAGGGTCCCACCTTACCGTTCCTCACGTTTGGTAAGACTTCACGGCATGCCTTGAGTGCACCTTGATGGGCGTCGTGAACACAGAGGTTCACGACGTCCTCAATAGTTTTCTCAACCACGTCAAGGCTCTCACCAACGCGTCGAGGTGCGC
>NW_003215989.1:0-2905 GCF_000006405.1 Perkinsus marinus ATCC 50983
GCATCCCGAGCCTTCCTCAGTCGGCCATGGCCTTCAGTAAAGGTCTCTGTCGGCTGTTCCTCGTCAACACTCATAGAATCATCATCACCATCGTCAATATCAACGCCGTCTTCGCCTTCGGAAGCAGTAGTGTCTTCTGTATCAGTATCGCTGTCGTCATCAAACTCATCATCAATCTCTCGATCAGAGACCACAAAAGAGTCCAAAGAATCATCACTATCATCACCTTCTTCCTCATGCCGATGAATCCACTCTTCTACTATCTGACCACAGCCATCACCCACAAGCGAGCAGCAGCTCCCGACAAGATACCTGCTTGGCCGCGGGAAACACATCACAAATTGTGCGCTGAACACAATCCTTCCGCTCCGTGAAAGACCCCCCAATTATATCATCGAAGAAGTTACTCTTGAGTATAGCATCTGACAAGTGACTTCATCCGTCTTTCCACAATCATCAACCTACCCAAGCAGGCATTAGATTCTTCCACTTCTGATGGGTGATACATTCGCCGTACCATCGCTACGGCTTCGTCAACAGTATCGCACACATTCTCGACCAACTCCAGCACAAGCCTCCTTGCTTGCTGCGACGACAAATCGTATGGCTCGTGCCTCAATGTATACAGGGAGGCATCTTTCACACTCACCAAACCCGAACCAACCAGATCGGCAAAAATATCCACAAAGTTGCCATCGAAACTAGGGTCTTTCATGGCGAGACATATGAACTGCATTTTCTCTCGATTTGATACACATTTTCCAAGTCCTTCGTAGAACTCAGGTGACTGCAGATGACCATAAAGGACCAGCTCGTGACTAACAGCACGGAGGAGGTCGCGAGCAGCATGACGCCTCCGACCAAGTAGCTCGAATACAAGAGCTTGTATTAATGTACCTATGAGGAATTCATTATACACAAACAAAAACGACCAAATTTACCAAGGTGATGACTGCCCGGCGCAACTCCTGCTAGTGAATCGGCGTCAACATCATTGCCTTCGAGATCTGACAGACACGCGTAGTAGAAAAATGCCACACGGAGTGATAAGAAGAGTATATAGAAAACGATTATTTTCGATGAACGATTGAAAAAGATGAGTAATAATCAAGTCAAAACACATACCATCTCTGCCACAAGTCGGATGAAAAGCGACTATCCCACATGATAGAATACATCATCATAAGAGCGTGAGAATAATCCAATACCACTCGACCCCTACCACCCATCGCAGATGTCGAGAACTTCACTGCGGCTCTCTTCACTGTTCTGACCGCGAAATCGAATTCTATTTTGCACCACATCGTCGAAGCTTAGGACACCACCACCACCAGTTGCAGCGGGGGGCGTTGCCATAGGGATATCAAACAGCTGTGCTAGTGTGAAAAGATTGCGCTGTAAACACTAAAGGGGTTGAGGAAACGCGTAGATATCGTCTATAGGGATAACTGATAGTATAACGTGATGAGGTGATGAGAATGATTCAATGACGAATGACCAGAATCGTCGAGGGAAGCATTTGAATAATGGCAGTAGGAGTAGTAGCAGCAGTTCAGAGCTGATGGCGATAGTGGTTGAGAAAATTGACCCTGTAACAGTGGTGGCACAGCGACCATCTCCATCGTATGAGCACGACTGCAAACTACGAAACTTGACCAACAACAACAATAACAACGACAACAACCATCATCATTATTGTGTGATAGATGCCACTGCTGCTGCTGCTGCTGTTGGCACTACAATGCGCGATGAAGGACCTTATCGCGGGGATGCAGCAGCAACAACAACAGCAATGTGCAACGGCGGCAGCTGCGGCCACCACCACTACTAGAGTGGCAATACTACATAATGATACTAGCAATGGAGTGGAGAACATCCCTTTGAACAACAATGACGAAGACGGCGAAGACGACGACGACGACAACAGATAATATAATCTTGCTGCATACACCAACCAAGGTACGCCAAATGAGAATTGTGAATCTCAACGAACTGAACCTACACTACTGGTAGTAGGGATTCACCTACAAGAAGGGGGAAAAGCGTCAATTTTCTCACCATACAGGGGAAAACATAGAAAACAAGATGATTTACTACTTTCGTGGTCTCGCCAGAAATCATCAAGGAGTGGGATAGTCACCATATTGTCCATCGCTACAACTGATAATATAATGGGATTCAAGAATATGAAAACGATCTTAGCACTACTGAAATCATCACGTATTCATCAATCACCACAGCAGCAGCAGTTCTAAGTCGTTGAAACATCAGAACAACAGAGTCACAGAAAAAAGTTCACCGCAGCCTTTTAGTAAGGAAGCGATTCAGGTTTCTCCTCAGAAAATCGAAATCCACAAACAACCATTGCATTATGAACTGCTGCACCAAGGTACGAATCACTACTGCTACTATTATACATACAAAGGGAGGACAAAAGCCAATACATTTAATAGCCTCTTTCATCACGACTACTCTCCTCGACCTTCGGGTCTCGGCGCACCACAGCCACGTTTGTTACAGAAAGTCCGACGGGGATAATTCAAATTACCACACTCTAAGCACCTAATATAACCATGAAATGAATACACTATCATATCATAATACTCACGTCCAACAGCCTTCCGGTATGGGAGCACCCATGCTCCTTCGACCCTGCTCCGTTTCCATATTACTACTACTAGCAGCGGCAGCAGCAGCAACAGGTAGAGTAGGAGGGGGAGAACCCATCTGCCCCATATTGGGCACGACCATTGGAGATTGGAACCCGCTGGCATACATCGCCAGCTGATGAGCGTACATCGGGTCAACCTACGTGATACCATATCGCATTCAAGTGCTGTAAACAACTACCACTACTACTACTACTACTACTACTACTACTACTACTACTACTACTACTACTACT
>NW_003208343.1:0-1729 GCF_000006405.1 Perkinsus marinus ATCC 50983
AACCTATGACAGTGCATCAGAGATATCTGAGTGGTCCGAGATTGATGAGCGAGGGCGGGCAAGCCGCACCACAATGATCCTCTTACCAACTAGCATGAGCCCATATTGGTTCTCCAGTGTCTGAATTTCGATTGCTGATATGCTGACAATTCTGTTGATAGTGAGTTCAAATGCAGAGGTTAAATATCCTAGAATCTCTGATGCATCCTTGACAGCTCAATGTGTTCTCATCAAGCTTCACATGTGTGACTTCGACCAAAATCAGGGTAGGTGCAATCGGAGGGCAAGCTTGTTACTCGCGTAGCTGGATTATAGGGATAAATCCAACTGTGGTGCTGTGTAGATGGCCAGCCGCCCAGCCAGTAAAGTTTATTCAGCTGAGCAATTATTCTGAGATTATGCCATGACAGAAAAATCGATTGGACAATGAGGAAGTTCCAGTCTGACCCGATGAGGAGTCATGAACTGTGCGCTACAGCCACGCAGAGTTAGAAGACGTTCACGAAGCCTGATCGCTGCAGGTTACACTGCCCGTTGTAATCTGGAATATATTCCCCTAAGCACTGATAGTGAGCGGCGACGAGCGATTGCCCTGCATGATCATCACATTTGCCTTGGCAATCAGAACGAGCCGCAAACCCGAACCAAGAGTTAGATAATCGGTCGAAATGGTGCTTACGAGAAGTCGGCCAAATTCTCCGAAGAAGAGTGGCTGAGAACGCTGTATATGATGCAGTATCTGTGAAAACGGTTGTGAAACGATTGGGCAAGATAGACATCGCGCGCGCTACTGTTCAGCTACAGCGAACGATCAACATTGAACTCACTAGCGCTTCAACGGTTTGCCTAAATAGCACCAGCCTATGGCGTTGGCATAGGCCCTCGCAGGTCCAGTCTGGTTCCGCACTTCCGGCAGTTTTTCTCACATTCGTGCACGATGACTATCCGTTCCTTCCCCTTCATCATCGTCTGTCTCAATGTTCTCCAGGACATCACATATGTGATGGGCAACACCACCGCGTGCGATGCCGAGTGTGCCGCCACCTATCCCGGGTCGTATTGTAAATACTGGCAGACACCTAGCAGGTGCTTTGGCTCCAACGTCCCTTGTTACTGCGGGTCGGGTGAGACAACTGAAGTTCCCCGTAATTGTGATGCTGGTTGTGCCTCGGATACTCCTGGCTCCTACTGCAAGTACTGGGCTACACCAAGCACCTGCCATTCATCCAATGCGCCATGCACTTGCGAGGCTGCTGCAGTTACCAGTACTCCAAGTGAAGCCACCGATGAAGTCACTGAGACCACCACAATCCAGGACGGCACAACAGCCGCTCCCGAAGAAACCAAGACGGTCACTTCTGTTGCTGTTGACACTACCGGAATGGTAACTACAGCCGATGCGGCTGATGTTCCTACCGACGCTCCTGTCGAGCCTACCACTGTTGCACAAACGACCAGCACAGCAGCTCCCTCGGAAGTAACCACATCTCCGGATGTTACTGGAGAGGCCTCATCCACCACATTCGCTGCTACTACAACAGACGACGTCGCCACTAATCTCGCGAATACAGCTGACTTCCCGGTCACTACTATCAGTGCCACCACCAACGTTGATGTCACCACCGAAGCCTCAGCGACAACGGCTGAGGTGGCCGATTCTCAGGCTACTTCCAGCCCGAGTGTGTGAAGACATTTTGGAATGAAGCTTTGAAGTGTTTAATGAACCGCA
>NW_003210616.1:0-1565 GCF_000006405.1 Perkinsus marinus ATCC 50983
ACCTTACCCGCTTCCGAAGATAGTTGTTTCTTGAAATCAGGGGATCTCGATCAGTGTGCTCCAACAAGAACTTCAAGATGCACGAAGACGTGAAAACTATATGGCCCAAGAGATAGATAAGCTCGGAGAGAAGTGCAGCGAGCTTGACAGCACGGCTCGCCGCATGAGTGCGCAAGATGAAGCAGCACGGCAACAATGTGCATCGCGAGCAACACAACTACAAGCGTTACAAGGGGAGCTCGAAGGCGCTAGAAGGAAGTTGAGTGAGGCTGAGCAACGGGTTGCTAGATATCGCGCTGAGAAATTCAAAGCCGAAAGAGAAGTTCAAGACATCCAATGGGACCAGTCCAAGAGGGATAATCGGAACGACTCACGGCTCAGGGAACTGCAGAAAACGGCTTCATGTTTGAAGTGTGCATATCAGTCTGCTTTCGCCTTGAATAAGGAGAGTGAAGACCTTTGCACTTGCTTGCAACTCCGTCTAAAAGCAAAGTCGGAAAAGATACTCAATTTGCAGAATCAAAATTCTCGCCTGAAGCAATCACTCAATTGTAGGATCACTGAGCTCATGCAACAGGATGAGAGTAGGGAGGAAGACACTTCAACAGACGGGATTCGAAGCGCGTACGAGTTGGCTCGGGAGAATGAACTTCTGAAGGGTAGGGTACAATTCTTAGCAAAATTACTCATGGCCGAGGGACATACGGACCTCGGCGAGAACAAGGTTGAAAAGTCGCTATACGATCGCATCGTGGCCGAGCTCAGAACACTAGAGGTGAGCACTTCCAAGCGTGCCACATCCATCTATTTTTTCGAATGTGGTCACGCAATAGCAACTTGTTTTTTACCTTTCCATCGTGTGTAGGTTATGAAAGCTGACCAGGATACTAAAATCACTCGGCTGATAGCTGGCATGGCCCGACTGCAAGACACCAGCAACGCCTTCGGTCTCGATATTAGCGAGAGAGTCAGGGAGAGATTCTGTACGCTCGAGGCCAAGAGTCTTGAGAGTCGCAGAAATGAAGTTGGCAAGCGGGGTTCAAAGTCAATAAGTCAGCGCAGGTCGGGCGTCACGGACTGCGTGCCACAGTGAAATAATTGACAATATGTGGCATGTGAATGTTCCTTCCAATGGTAATCGCCCACTGTTGTGCTCTAGAATACAACAATGAGTGGGGTTCGACAGGCTTTTCTCACGGGAGCCGTGATTATATGTGTGTCTGCGTGCTACATGGCTCGCTGCTTGAAGTTCTGACCCAGTTTCTCTCCTGTGAAGGCTCTTCTCATCTTGTGTTGTATTGGCCATTGCTTTTCTCGTCACGGGGATTCTTTACCCTAGAGACACAATGACCTTGTGTTTCTTGAACACAAGAGAAAATTGAGCCCTCGAACACCGGATTGGAAAAACTCCAGTATTATGCTGCACGGTTGATACAGAGGAATTCACCGGAGGTGTTTCGCTCTCAGCTCTTGGAGAGGTCTCTGTGCTGGGATTGGTCTCTCGTGCACGAGGCCAGATGAATAGGCTTACTCACCTATCTTATCTGTCGCTATCGTGAGCCCGT
>NW_003201777.1:0-1532 GCF_000006405.1 Perkinsus marinus ATCC 50983
ACCGCATCTCACATTGCTGATATCACTCATTCCCCTACACTCTGCTAGAGCTTTCACCACTGCATCGGCTGCTTCTAGGTTGCTGGTCGCCAAGTAATACTAATAATAATAGCGGAGGTAGTGTATGAAGATGTGACAATGAGAAATTATTATTCGTTTTTGTACACGTCTACTCCAACCCTGGTGCAATCATTATCATGATCAGTGTTGAATTATATGCTTGCTTTCCTCAGCTGAGTTCAAGAGCTCCAGTAGGAGTGCACAGAAACTAACGAAAATTTTCAAATTTTCTCAGAATTTTCATATTGTCACCAACACATGTGGTTGACCATGTGCATATCCCCCCACACTGATCATGATATAATGAGAAAACTCCCGAGCTCAGCTGAGTTAAGCAAACATATATTCCAACAATGTTTTGCACTGTACTCACAAATACACATAGCAACGACAAAATGCGCACCTTCTGGTGGTAGATTAATTCACCTTAGAAGAAATGTGAAACTAGCGCAGTCCATCAAATTCCCCCATAGTGAGCGAATCAAGTTGAACATGACTTACCGCCTTCCTCACTGAAACCAGCATCCTCCATGCCGCACTGGGTTGACTCGCTCTCTTATCGATCGCTGTTTCCCACGCCTTCACTCGCTTCATCAGCTCTTTCCTGGCAGTGGAGCTCGTGATACTGCAATCCCAGAACAGTTCGGATAAGTCCTAAACACACAACAAGAAGGCTCGACTATATTCGCTTTCCTCAGCTAAGTTGAGTAGCTTCCTCGCAGAGTATACAAGTTCATATACGAATTAGGATAGTAACACTGGACATATACCAATGAGAATTTGCCAAACTTCCCCCCAGAATTTTTATAGTCACCAGCATATGTGGTTGACCATGTGCATACTTTCTCACACTCCGAGATACGCATTTTACTCTGTGAGAATCACCGTACGCAAACCACTGTGGCGAAGATACGCATATTTTGATGACAATGAAAAAATTATGGGAAATTCTTGTTGGTTTCCGTACACTTCTACCCAAATCCGTATATAAACTCCCATAATTGATGAACAAACTCCTGAGCTCAGCTGAGGAGAGCAAACGTATATTCCTCCAACACTAAACCGGAACTTCCACATCGGAGTTTCACCCGTTTCACGTGAAGTGGCGTAAAACTCGGTGAAATATGCCCTATTCGTGTAATATGTTTTTCACTAGTGTTTTTCATATCACTAGGGTGGTGAAACTCCAATGTACACATCGCCACAACACTATGACGTATTAATACACCCCAACTCAGTCCTCGTTAAACGCCCACCTGTAAGCTGCTATACTCCGGCACTCCACCGTTTTCTTCATTTTCTTCGGGTCTTGTCGCAACCAGTCGCCCTCGGGCAACTTATCCCATCTCGTCGCATCTAACATTTTCGCTTGCTCTCTGGTCGCGGTCACCGAAACACTCGGTGGTGGAGCCGTACAGCGCTGCAATAGGACTCTTATTCGTGCGGAAATGATTTATTATCATATGAATACA
>NW_003200512.1:0-2352 GCF_000006405.1 Perkinsus marinus ATCC 50983
GTCTCAGCACAGCAGAGTCGTTGGTGGCTGCTGGGGCTACTGATCTTATCATAGATGTTTCTAAGTTGATCGATTGTGTGATAAAACGACGCAGTGACTAACCTGCATGCATTGCGTTGATAGCTTTAACACATGTGTTAATAACAACGTTAGTAATAACAGTATCCATCTGAGGCCACTAGTCGTGAATGAACTTCCTACAATAAGTAGGTTAGGAGTAGCCATATGTAGTTATTAAGAAGGATGTTCTTGTGTAACGACATGTCGAATGTTTAGTTTTCTCTGGAGGTGCATCGTGTCACATGAGGGTGCCATATAAACGACTCGATCTTAGATTCCCGCGATACATCTCATTATGTATGAATATGTCACTCCTATCCATCCATGTTCACTAACATACTGAAACTCCATCAGTTGTTTAACGATGGGATGACAATCGACCGTCCTGCTGATGGTCGGAGGTCCTAACGTTGACCTCTTCCAAATCTTCCCCTTTAGGAACGTATCTTAGACCTAAATTGGCGTTGAAGGCGTTAAAGCAGTTAGGATGCAGTTCATATACCTCCCATGAGCAGCAGCATCTAATGGTGCTAAAGGCTCGACGACACGGTGGAACAGTGTTGACTCTTGTTGTATCCTTTAGATAGATTCTAGAAAGACTCCGATCTTATTTAGTATACTTAAATTACTAGGATATGATCCTAAGGCTGGCCAGGTTGGTTTACGTAATTGCGAGTAGTTAAAAGGGAATCTTTTGAGGTTCTTAAAATTCCTACACAAAAAGATATTTGTAGGCCTAGCATGGCAAGATGCAGAGTAGGTCCAAAAGTGGCCTATGGTGGATGCTTTTATTGTTAGGATCGAACGCGAGATCATCATTCAAACGGCGAAACATGGGATGAAAAAGTGATTAATCGTTGGAATATGTGGGTGAAAAAATCCGTTGTTTGATTTCAGACTAACGATAAAACGGTGAGAAAAACCAATCTTGACCCACTGGAACGGAAAAGAATCTTCGAGCGACTTTGCGAACCTCGGAAAGCCATCAAGACGAGGTTAGTAACGTGTTGATTATTGTGGACGATTATGCATGGGTAATTTATCACGCAGATGCGACAACGATTATGATAAAGTAAGAAGACGCAGCTTGAGTAAAGACGAGACAGCAGAGGTTATTCGAAGGCTCTATTATTGCCGCTGTGCTGGTAGCATAAACTTCCCGCTGCGCCATGAAATCACTATAAGGTCTTATTGAAGAATCCCCGTCTGAGCCGATTTCGAGGAGGCCATTATTCAACCGAAAGGAACAGATAGAAAGCTGCGAGCGGCTCGCACAGCCGAGAGAAATCTTACAAGAGGATGATACTTTTACCTTTTCACCGGTGCTCGAGAGGAATCAAAGATATGCACACGTCGAGCCAAGGTTCAAGTGAAGTTGGGCCAGTTGGGGAAAAGATGGTCGCAGATATTTGAAACCTAAGAGCGCACCGATGGTGATGATGATGAAAAGTGATGGTATGATGATGAAGGGAGTCGTGAAACGAAGAAGGAAACCTCCAAGTTAACCCCACAGCTTCAACTGCCTTTCCATCATGTCTGTCAGAAACGGAGAGTTTTAGTAGTGTATCATTGGGGATGGATCGAGACACCGAGGGCTTCCTCCGCTCGTATTCGGTGGATCTCCTCACTGGTAGGCGTTTGAGGACGGCTTCTGAACCTAAGAGAGATTTACGCGAACAGATGCGGATAGTGGATGAATTGGGTGAGGTTGTGCGTTCGGATCTTGGTGAGGACAGTTTTGTTCAGTGAAAAAAACCGCGAAGAAGGAGGAGAACCCGAAGGCCGCGAGAGAGGTATGCGAGGAATCTTCGGTTCCTCCGAGGAGGATACGGATGAGGCTGGTGTTAGGCACTATTGAACGAAATACTCTGGATATATATCGCCCTTTCCCGGGACTTACCAAAGGTGGTTGGTAAACTGCGACTACTATTCGAAAAGGAAATCTCAGCTTCAAACGGAAGTCAGTCGTTCGAACGTCTTTGATGGTTATCGTTGGTTGCGGCATTCAATGGGATGCGAAGAGCTCTCGGGGGCTCTGCTGAATCCGTTACTCGATGACATATGTGTCCATAGGTGTGGCAGCATACGTATAGCGTGTTGATGATGACTACCATGATGAGGACAGAATTCTTATTGGTTTTTGTACACTCCTACCTCAAGTCGTGTGTTTGTATAGGACTGAAAGCATATGTGTTGTTCGCCATTCTAGCAGACAACCTCTGAAAGTCGGCGCGAAAGTGATGTTGTCATTATCGTTATTCCTGCTGCCTTCAGTTATTACAGTAGAGGGGC
>NW_003200406.1:0-1408 GCF_000006405.1 Perkinsus marinus ATCC 50983
GGAAACTCCTGAGCTCAGCTGGTGAGGAAAGCGAACATATATTCATACTCCAACACTGTATAGGAAACTCCTGAGCTCAGCTGATGAGGAAAGCGAACATATATTCATACTCCAACACTGTATAGGAAACTCCTGAGCTCAGCTGATGAGGAAAGCGAACATATATTCATACTCCAACACTGTATAGGAAACTCCTGAGCTCAGCAGCTGAGGAAAGCGAACATATATTCATACTCCAACACTGTATAGGAAACTCCTGAGCTCAGCAGCTGAGGAAAGCGAACATATATTCATACTCCAACACTGTATAGGAAACTCCTGAGCTCAGCTGAGGAAAGCGAACATAGATTCATACTCCAACACTGTATAGGAAACTCCTGAGCTCAGCTGAGGAAAGCGAGCATAGATTCATACTCCAACACTGTATAGGAAACTCTTGAGCTCAGCTGAGGAAAGCGAACATATATTCATACTCCAACACTGTGTAGGAAACTCCTGAGCTCAGCAGCTGATGAAAGCGAACATATATTCATACTCCAACACTGTATAGGAAACTCCTGAGCTCAGCTGAGGAAAGCGAACATATATTCATACTCCAACACTGTATAGGAAACTCCTGAGCTCAGCTGAGGAAAGCGAACATAGATTCATACTCCAACACTGTATAGGAAACTCCTGAGCTCAGCAGCTGAGGAAAGCGAACATAGATTCATACTCCAACACTGTATAGGAAACTCCTGAGCTCAGCAGCTGAGGAAAGCGAACATATATTCATACTCCAACACTGTATAGGAAACTCTTGAGCTCAGCAGCTGAGGAAAGCGAACATATCGTGAGACGTATTTCCATATTTTGATGCAAGTCAGATATGAAAGTCGCTATTCTCGAACGAGACGCTTCGTTGGAGAGTTAGCAGCAAAAAAGGTGAGTTTTGAGGGAAATGAGTATTGTCGGTTTTCAAACTGAATTTACTCTTCTCGTTGTTTCTGGGATGGAACACACTCTCCGCTGAGCTCGTCGTCCAACTCGCATCCCAACACCCACCACTGTTGAGCAAGTAAGCACGATCTGACCTTGATCAATGTTCAATTCGTTGGACTCGGTGGAAGAAAGAGCCGTGCACAAGATTCTTAGTCATTTTAGCGCACTTTTCTTAGGAAAAAATACACAACTGAAATGATTGAGATTCTCAGTGAATTTGGCGCGCATGAAAATATATTTCCCTTGTGGCAGTTCTCAATGCTTTTGAGAGAAACTACTTACACGTTGAGTAAAACGTTTGTTATTTTTGCGGTATGCGGATGTAGTGATGTGAAGTGAGTTAATTTGACAGGAAAATGTGAAAATGTTACTTTTCGGGATTGATAGATCGATCTGAGCTATATCGCATAAACGATGCATGTGATGT
>NW_003210319.1:0-1664 GCF_000006405.1 Perkinsus marinus ATCC 50983
AAAAAATACCTCGTCATCTCTATTTCCAATCTCGACGGTTATTGGATCACCTTTTTGTAATGCAGGAAGGATCTCCTGAGTACTCGTGAACAGCGTTAGATATTTACCAGGGCTGCTAGCTCGAATCGATTCCGAAAACTGATCCCAGGATCTGAATTTTAAAAATGGATGACCCAGGAATCGAACTCGGGACCCTTCACAATCTACTATATAACGTGAGTGAGCGATCAAACACCACCTGTTGCCCTTGACAGTCCTCCGAGTGACGTCCCCGTTGGTATACACTAGCATGGCTATGAAAGATCCAGGCTTGACAGGGTGAGGGAATATGAACGCTGATGGTGGTGGTGACACGGGCATCGAAGGGAGCACACAGAGGCACGTGTCACTAGTCCCCAAAGAGACCTGCTGCATCACTCAGACGACTTCTGTCCGGAGTTGAGCACTACGAGTATATCGCCACTGTTGAGGAGGCCCATCCCGGCGGCTGCACACGGGTTGTCTCCACTCCAGTAGTTAACAGTGCAGGACGGTGAGAAGCCGTACCGATGCTGCCAATACCTGAGCAAGGGAGACTTGGTCGAGTGGCGATCAGCTGAACTCCTACGTTGAAATACTCCCGGCGATGGCCATCGGGTCCGCGGGTTGACCGCCCAGTCTGGTGGTCAAAGCATCGGCGCTCTTCCCATCGATGAAGTCGCATATTGGCCGAGACCAATTTAGGGAGGAGAGTTCCATCATGTTCATTCCAGCAGCATCGGAATAGTCGACTCGAGTTGGGCGTCCGAGGAGAACACCGGCGCAGAAGCTGCTGACTAGGCAGATCCTGGCCGTCCGATCGAATACCTCTGGCGAGTGTCTCCGCAGTTTTAGAATTTGATTGCCAGTAAACGTGAAATGGGAAAGTACGGCTTCCGAAGAACGACCACGTTCAGTAGAGTGTAGGAGTGATCGTTCTTCGTTATGACCTCTCCCATGCCTTCGAGCCAGTGAGTTTCGCCAAGTTATCATCACCTCCAACACAGTGTGCCAGTTGTCGACACTCCTCACTGGTAGAGGTATCCATCCAGATGGGCCCTATCAGCAGCAATGACGACTCCTGATAACATGAACTGTTCACCATCTTTCATGGCGAACAAGCCGTGCTCGAGCTGCCATTCTCCAAGGTCTTCATCATCATCAGTATCGTCATCATCAGGTAGTAGGCCATTGATCGCTGTAGCGGCGAGGTAGACACTACCATGCTGCTGCCCTGACCCGCTGATACATACTATCCTAAAGAGAACCCAATACCGTCTTTTGAGAGAATATGGAAGAGCCCGACCTCTTCAGTGGGCACCCGGCTCGTCGTAGTCGCTCTATGGAGAGCTGAAGTGCAGAGGAGAACATCGCCGAGGGCGACTTGGCTACTCCTGAAGAGTCTTTGATCGACCTGAGGGGAGTCCTGAGTGATTGATGGTCTCGAGAAGATGATCGTCATTACACTCCGTTGATGGTGTGATACTGCGGCAGATCTTTGTCGAAGTTAAGGGAGGTAGAAAAGACAGTGTTGAGATTTCCATCGACCACTACTGCCTTGCATGATTGAGTTGATACGTCGAAGCCCAGGAAAAGCGGGGAGTCCATTGGTTGTTATAAAAACTATTGAGGAAGATCGGAGTAAT
>NW_003213053.1:0-917 GCF_000006405.1 Perkinsus marinus ATCC 50983
TACTCTGTGTTCGCTTGGAAGGAATAGGAAGCGTCAATGCCGGTGATTGAGAGGAGGGAGAGATTGCTGAATCACATTTATTATCAGAATTTGAATCTAAAACCGATCAGAAATGCTTACACTGGGCCTCCACACGTTTTTCCTCAGCGGAAGACGATGTCATCCCCGCTGTAGGGGTAGGCGGCGACGACGCGAGCTCTCCAGGGGAAGAGGGTGACTGAGACGACGGTGTGCAGACAAAACGGCAGTGGAGCATTCCTACCGGGAGTGGGGAAGCGAGCTCTGATGGGGAGGTGCAGATCTCCGAGGGTGAGGGAGATTCCCCAGAGTCGAGCCGACTCTTCTTTGTGGCGCGTTTGTGATGATGGTGATGATGATGATGCCGATGCTGATGCTTCTTCTTCCCCTTCTTCTCTCCTGTCGAGCCTGTCATCATCCTACGATCGACACCGGCCCGCCCTTTCCTGACTCACTCAATTTTTCGTCCTCAGATGGTGACGGACTCCCCAAACTGCTGGCAGCAGGAGAGGCTTCCGAATATGAAGATGATGCCGAAGGACTGGGCAGGGAGGATGCGGTACCACGCTTCTTCCGCTTCTTCCCTCGTGCAGGCTTCTCGGCCTTGCCCATCGCATCGTGGAAGCTCGATACGATATTCTGCATTTTTTCCTCTGCATCAGAGTTCTTGTCGAACACGAGAGAAGATATGGGCGCGCCATCGTCACCAGAACTACTAGCGCTCGGACTCGGGCTACTTCCACCATGCGGTGACGAGGCCTTTGCTTCACTCCCCGACCCGGCGCGCTCCGTTGCAAGAAGAGAACTGGACGGAGATGTTTGCTCGGATGGAGAACCCTCACTGTGGTCGGGGGAAGCTCTAGGGGAGGCTGTCGCCGCCGCCTTCTTCTTCGGGGCTT
>NW_003209822.1:0-767 GCF_000006405.1 Perkinsus marinus ATCC 50983
ATCATTAAGTAGTATAATGATCCAGTGACAGGGTTGCCCTTTGGAAGTGTACTGTTCCGAGGAGATAAGAAGGATGATTCCAGTAGCATCGGGCCCGGGCCATGTGAGACGTCGAGGGTGAGTTGTCAATCCTCATGACTACTCCGTATGGATGAGGCTATTGGTCGAGCTGCAAGGAGAGGTTAGACAGGTGAGCAGCAATAGGCCACGAGCGTGATGTGGGGGAGGAGTGGTATCGATTTTTTAGGTTGCAACTCATGGTTATCCTTTGGCACTCTCCTTCGGGATGTGCCGTATCTTGGTGGAGTCCAGGCAGTTCGTAGGGAGATTAGCTATGCCTCGTCCGAGCCATCAGCACTAGACGCATGCCGACCATTCCTTGTGTCGTAAGACTCTATCCCTTTACACTCGGTATCCCGAACTCAAACCGTGTTGACTCAGTCATGGGAATATATAAACATGTACGTGCTGATGGGGGAACCCGAAACCCGGACGCCGGGGCAGGGCGAGAATATTGCAGACATGATTTCGTGCGAAACACAGAATGACGTCGCTTGCCTTCGCGCCGGGAAGTCCCGAGTGGCTGCGGATGGGTAAAGGAAAGGCAACAATACGTGGCTAGCAATGGCTGCGAGCGATAAACACGACACGAAGGATCTCGCTCGCCACGGTAGGACCGTAAGGCTATTAGTTCTACAGTGTGCTTACATACTGGGCACGAAAGTTGTGGCTTCTGGTGTCCACGAAATGTGCGGAGGAGAGACGTG
>NW_003208478.1:0-794 GCF_000006405.1 Perkinsus marinus ATCC 50983
CTGGTCGCGAGATTATTATATATCATAACACGCTTGTCGGTTTGCACCATGGCAATATGTCATCATTAGAAGGCCTGATGTGTGTGAGATTACCCGCTGAATTTAAGCATATAAGTAAGCGGAGGAAAAGAAACTAACTAGGATTCCCTTAGTAATGGCGAATGAACAGGGATCAGCTCAGTGCCAAATCGGAATCACTTGTGGTTCTGAAATGTGGCTTGAAGGCAGTACCAGTGGCATCGCGGACGAAAGTCTCTTGGAAAAGAGCGTCATAGAGGGTGAGAATCCCGTGAGTCGTTCGCCGTTTGTCACGTACGGTCTGCGTTCTAACGAGTCGCGTTCCTTGGGATTGGAGCGTAAACGGGTGGTAAATTTCATCCAAAGCAAAATATATACTCGAGACCGATAGCACAAAAGTACCGTGAGGGAAAGGTGAAAAGAACTTTGAGAAGAGGGTTAAATAGTGCCTGAAATCGTTGAGAAGGAAGCGGATGCCGCCGTTGCATATGCTGATTGTAGGATTGCTGCTCGCTCCTGTCTTCTGCTACTCATTCACAGACCTGGTCGTGTTGAGCAGTTGTTTGGCAGATGTTAGTGGTGTTTCCTACTCTCAGTCGTCAGCATCACTGGCTGAGTGGAAATAATCCTTGGATGCTAATTGGTTCGCTATCTGTGAATTGGTTGCTTCCTTGCGATACTCACTACTCGGTCAGTGAGGAAGTGCGTTTGCTGGTCAACGAGCTTTCTAACTGTCATTACCCTGCGCTTTTTCGATTCGTCGAGTGGCCAGGATG
>NW_003200627.1:0-1160 GCF_000006405.1 Perkinsus marinus ATCC 50983
AATCTTGGGGATACGGAATATGCCTTTTCGCAGACTGGAAATCGATCCGTATAGGAGTCTAACATGTGCTCGCACATGTGCTCGAATATTGAAAAATTTCAGGAAAAAATTCTCGGAAAAAAATGACAATCGTCGGGCTCAGTAAAATATTTTTTCCAGATATCCTTTTGCATCGGAATTTTTTTGTTGGAAAAAATTGTCCTTGTCTCTGCCGTATATAAAATCAATGAATAGATAGACCGTTTGAGCATCTTTGCCAGAATAATTGAAGTCGTGAAAGTTGCATAAAATTACATCTTAGGGGTTTCTCACGATCTTCATCTCTCATCAATGTGGAGACGGCGATTTCGGAGGAGTGGGAGCGACGACTCGAATGTCGGCTCGGGGTCTCCAAAAGACGCCCGTCTGGTAGTAAACGTGGGGGGGTTTGGTATGGCATAGGAAAACAGAGAATATTTAAAGAAATTGAATCGGCGTGGTATCAACTACTAACAATTAATTAATAATCGAGAAATTTAATATAAAGGGCGAGGGTGTGGTCGAGAGTGACGTATTTTTCAACTATTGAGGCTTAAGTTGGCAGAAAAAAATGAAACGGAAAAAATTTTTCTTGTGGGAAAAAGTATTTTCAATATCTTTAGGAAAAATATTTTGTTTGTGTTTGTTGGATTTGCCGAAGTTACACCATTTTTCCGTCGCCTCGCGTGAATTGCACCCAAAAGGAATATCAATTTCGATTCCCGGGTTCTGATGTGTGAAATCTATCGACATATGTGAAGGTCGATAAGAGAAAACTTCATCATAGGAAATTTTTTTGTCATTTTTGCTCATTTGTCAACCAAAGGGCTGTTCTAGGAGTGCTATAAATTAGGTCTTGGTAACGAAGGGTGGGGGTGGAGCTCGTTCAGTCTGCGTCTGTTGATTCAATCAGTAGATTTGATATATGTATCCGTTTTCTGTCAAAGTTTGGTGCTGTGCATATCTCTTTGAGCTGTTCGAGAATTCGAATTTTTTGTTGCTCATAATTTTCTGGCTAATAATCGTTTTGGTTTATTTTCCCCACTTTGATCAGCCCTCGGCACCTCGTACACTATCAGCACCGTCGAAGCATTACGATCGGTTCTATGAAGGGTATTATGGTGATGAATATTATGTTGGTG
>NW_003215878.1:0-1289 GCF_000006405.1 Perkinsus marinus ATCC 50983
ACCTCTCTCGTTCAGAAAGCGGCTTAGCCCCCGACAAAAATTGACTCGCATCTTCAGAGTTGGAGCCTGGTGAGGTGGACGAGAGAGCTTCGAAACAGCAGCGACGATATGCGATGGAACTGATATGAATAAAATTTCCAACCACATGGGCGATAAGGATTTCTCACCGTCTTCAGTGGAGGATGATGTTTCCGCGCAAATCTTACAGGCAGTTGAGTGGTACAAAATTGCCTGATAAAAGTCTTGAAAACGCATGAGTCTGGAATGCTGTGGTTCTAGCCGAAGTTGTGGGAAACCTGCCCCATACAAAATCCATCGCATGAATAGTACAGTCCGTTGATATGACATCTCACCCGATTCCAAAAGCATTTCAATATCACTGCCACATTCAGACCAATTCACATAACCATGTTGTTCCATCATCGCAGTTGTCCATCTGCCGAGGAGTGACTTCACCAAGTCAGGAATGAGGTCCTGATACAGCACTCGCGAGCGAGAATGGACGTCACTATGTATACACGTGATTGCTGCCCGAAAGTAGGAACCACTGATGAATGCTACACATGTTCGTACAGTGTTCCCCAGAGCCCCACTAGGTGCTGGATACGAACCGTGTGAGAAAGCACAGAGTGCTAGAGTTCTTGCTACGAGTTCTCACGTGATATCGAGTATCAGAGGCTAGAGCATGTACACAGACAGAGCTTTCTTACTCCTTTGACCTCGGCCACCATCCTTGGAGTGAAGAAGACACCGGATTTGATCCAGCTAAGAATGGCGTCAATCTCCTCTTCCGAAACACGTCCGCAGGGCAACGCCATTGGGCTTCCTTGGTTCTCTTCGTTACCAAAACCCATACGGTGGTTGAGATGTCGCTGAAAGCAGCCATACATTTGCGAACTCGCATAAGCTCCGATGAGCGGAGCAAAAGCGTAGCGTAACAGGAGTAAACTTCCACAAACCACCGGAAAACAGCTATGTACCGACTTTCTTATCAAAGTGAATGTGAGATCTACTCGCTTCGGTGGCTGCAAGAACGACCTTCACATAACCCCTCCTCCTCAACGCACTCGGCATGATTCGCATCATAACGAGGCCCGCGAGTACACCAGCAACGACAACGCAGAATAACTGAACACCGGAGTAGCAGCATCTCGTCTTGAATGGGAAGACCATTATCGTAACGCAACGTCAGTCCGAAGGGATAGAGCATGGTTCATCGGAAACAGCCTCGAAAAGATCTTTCCAGTGGACTCACATATATAAGTGCTGCTTTGTCGATATCGTAGAGA
>NW_003216190.1:0-1200 GCF_000006405.1 Perkinsus marinus ATCC 50983
TACTACTACCTCTACATCTGATGAACAATCCAACAAGGTTAATGGCATTGTTGTGGTAGTATAGATACAGTAGTAATTCGTGATGATAGTAGTAATAATGATGTCAAAACATGATGCGTTTTCATGCAGGCTACTGGTCTCTGACGACATCGAATGTGTTTTGGGACTGTTATTACCATTGCATCAAACATCATTATAATTCCACTATGTTACTACTGCTGCTACTATTATGTTGCAGGAATACGACTCCACCTACCACAATTCGATCAACTTGGTTGTACTGTATTATGGGAGGACCTGTGTACTATCTAGTAGATGTTGTAGCAACATCCTCAAGTTCTTCACTCCTTATGGTCTTGTGTTAATAGTATTCCCCTTGAGGATCCCTGGACCTGTATATGGGGTTATATCTCTATGATGGCAAGGTTTGTAGGGAAGTCTTACTAACACCTAGCAGTATACTGGTTTTGGATGATTACAACGTTCGATAACTGGAAAGCCGACTAGTTCATTGAAAAGTTACTTGGAGCAGTGTCTTGTGGGACTCACTGTAGCCTTTTGTTGGTACGAGTCATCTCTAGTTTAATCTGAGTTTGGAAGTGAAGTAGTGATCCCTCCCATGTATGTCTGTGGTCTGGAGTTGCGATATGCGAGTTCCATCAGTCGCTTGAGAATCGTCAGCATTTCGTAAGTCCAATGTAAGGTTGCATGAATGAATGTTTGTAATAAATACTATCGTATAGAGACAGTAGTTGGAAAGGAGGTGTAACAGCAATGGTTGGCAGAGGTATATTATCATCATGATGATGAGAAGGCAGGGATAGTAGCACTTGTATAATTATATTCCCCTTATAGATTCACTCTACATGAGGTATACATAACTTACTAAGAGGTTTTGAGGGTAGGATGATGTCGGAACAAAGCAGTTGAATAATGATGATGATGAGAAACTACTCCAGATGGTTTTACTTGAATCCAAGAGGGTCCTATGGTCAAGTGGCTGTTGATAGCCAGTAGCATTGTATCAAAGGTTGTTTCGTGTCACGCAACGCTCCGCCGCCCTCTCAAGCTCTCAAGGTGCCCTTCTGGTTGGGTGATTCACTCCGATTCACTACCATTTCAAGGAATCACTACCACCATCACCACATCCGTGGGTTGTCCGTGAAAACAGTGAATCCTGGAAATGGTGAACCGGAAAAA
>NW_003208605.1:0-2404 GCF_000006405.1 Perkinsus marinus ATCC 50983
CTTCGCCATCCCATGCCATCCACCGCAGACCCCGGTTCGATTCCCGGTGAGCGCATCATCGACTCCCCCATCACAGACCATCCGCCTCAACAGTTGCTCACCTCAATCAGTTGAGGTTCTCTCCTACAATCCCTCCCTGCTGTTATTCACCGGGGCATTTCTGAAGGGGATTACATAACTGCTCATGGCCCTCCTCAGAAGACTATAAACAAATACCAATTCTTGCAATAATCATTACATCCATGGTTTGATAAAAACATCTCATAAGAACAAGACATCCCACGATCGTTGATCTCAGCTAACAGCTCGGACAGCCTCCTCGGCAATTTCGCGGTATTCGGCACATAAATCCTGAAAAGTCGGGTAACGCTGTTTGACCCTTTCAAGTGCTGCATCGCAAACATTCCGGAGCTTCTCAGATGCTTGTAGTTCTTCATCTGCGACTGCAAAGGAGTCGTTCACGAAGATCATCAATCGCTCGTTTTGGAAAATTCTCCCCAACTTCACTAGTCGATCCTGAGCATCCGTGGGCTCCCATCGTATCGTTCTAAGAGGGTCTAGGCCGACATCGTTCGGTAGAGATTCGTATTGGGAAAAACTAAAGTTTCGATGCTGGTCGGGACTGGTGTACGATTGGATGATGCTTTCCTTATAACTACAAGGAACAACTACGATCACAGTCAGTCTTCCTTATCACTTACTCCGCAGAAAAGGCTGCGGTATGTCTGTTGGCTGCAGGGCAGTTGACATAGCCCGTTTGAATACCACTTTCTGTGACCATGAAATTGAAAACGGAATTGTTTTCATCATATATATCCTCAAAGAAGCAGTGGGATCGTTCCAAGCCGATTTCGAAAAAGGTTGAATTGGACATCGACGGGAATCCCTAAAAGCATCGTGCTTGTCTCCGTTACCCGAGAGCACATATCTCACATCGTGAAGAGCTATCGTCCCGATGGCCCCCTCGTTGGGAGATAGTAAGAAGGCGACAAGGGTTGAGACTAGGATGAGTTTACTCGGCATGCGAATATGCAAGGAAAATGCTGCGTTGAGAAAGTCAATGCTCCATCAGCTATGTTCCTCGACCTTCGAAAATGCGTATCTCTCGGAGGATGGGCCGACTTCGCCGCTGGTTGTGAGTCGAATAGCGACAGTGCATGCAACGATTTCTACGGAAAACGCATTATCGTGCACGTGTCCGGGCGAGCGCACATTTTTTCGTGAATTCCAGGGGCGTAACAGGTTTCGCCAACTCGGATTTCGCCAAGTAACCACCGCACAGATTTCATTTGCCAAACACCAAGACAAGCGGTCAAATACGGAATATTACGCTGATAACACCGGGTCGGCGTTTCCGATACTGGACTAGAAAACGGCGGAGTTCTTGGTGAAAGAACGATTTGGTTGGAGGCGGAAAAATGGTTGGTATAACACCTACGTAGGAAGGAATTCAGCAACTCTTGCTGAATACTGATTTCCGCGACTTAGCATGATTCATGAGTATACGGGTTTTGCCTAGTCGTCGGAAGACACAGATTATACCAACATTCAAGAAACTAGCAGAACCCGTCGCTTCGCTCCGGGGTTCTCTAGCTCGCTGACGCTCGGGGGTGTAAGCGATATGTTAAGATACACCAGTTAAATTATGTCCTTGTTGCACTGAATCGAGAACGTAGACCTATGCGTCCTTGGAAGTTTCAGGTTGAGATGAAAAGATCAATGTTATACGGAGCGTGCCACTTTTTCAAGTAAGTCACGAGATTTTCGATTTCTTTTCCAACAAGGACAATTCCCTCTGAAATTGGAGCAGTCGATACCCAGTCACATAGCGGATACCATATTAAGAGGAATAGGTGACACTCGTAACCGTAACGGTTAAACCATTCCATAGATATTTAGACAAGCGCCCATTCTGACCGCTCTCAACCGTGCCAGTTTCTTACGCAACAATCACCGTACTATGCCACGCTCCTTATTCATTCTCAAGCTAACACTTTCGGAGTAACTTGAGAACACGATTCTGCTAGCGGATCGTATGATAGCAAGGACACAACATAGAGTCGCTCAGAGCCGCCCGCTCTGGAGCACAATCTAATCATTAGATGTTACTAACATCATGTTAGTGTGGATGATATGAGATAGTAGCTAGCACATGGTGATTCACATGCGACTGTATGCTATACTGAGCTCTGTCCAGTCATATGAACACACGATACAACAGAGTCGTCGAAAACTCAGCTTGACAGTACACTGCATTGAATAGATTGAAGCGAGTCGGGCAAACGATGATGGACTTAAGTACTTAATCGGGTAGTAGCAAGTCGAGCTCCGGATACGAACTTCATAAACCTGATGGGTCTCCATGAATTGCAGATCAAGATGGCGATCATTCCCTCATGCAGCT
>NW_003211425.1:0-1079 GCF_000006405.1 Perkinsus marinus ATCC 50983
TGTCACGAAAAGACATTATTGTCCTCGAAAGTTGACAAGTATGAACATTTGCTTGCGGATATCACCACCGAGAGGAAGCAGTTGAGAGAGATCTTGATAAGGCGCGGTTAGAAAAGTGGGTCTGCGTATGCCACCATAGTTACAGTGGCGTGTCAATTTGATATGCAAATATGTGTTATTTTCCGAGATTAACGAGAATTGATCTGAAACTATATCGCACATACAATGGAGTTTCACGACCCGTTTTACGTGAAGTGGTGGTGAAAAACGCGATATTCGCGGTGATATGCAGTAGTCGTGAAATATGTTTTTCACTAGTCTTTTTCATATCACTAGGGTGAAACTCCAATGTAATCATGCCTATGAACATATGTTGTGATGATGAGAGTACCCGTTTGGGACTGTGATGATGGCGACAAGTTGCTCACTATTGTTTGTCCTACAAAATAACACACATTTGCATATCAAATTGACACGTACTGTAGAGTAGATGCGCGTCATCCATTCAGCGCACGGCTGGCTGCCGATTTTAAGGAGTCGTTCGAGAGGGCTAGTGCCAACGAAATAGCAGCTAACGCTGCTCGAGAGCATTTGGTGTCTCTGGAAGGACAAATAGAGCGCCTGAGAAAAGACGTCATTGCTGGCGCGAGTGAAGGGAAGCGAAGAGACGCTGAGGCCCGTCGAGTGAAAGCGGAAATATCGCGCGGTCAACAGCTGCTGCGGGCGGCCTCGGGAAGGGATCGAATTGAAGAGTTAGTGGATGAACTTAGGGAAGGACTGTCGAGGAAGCAACAAGAGTTGAAGGAAATTCGAGAGGGACAGTAGACGAGTTTCATCTGGCTTTATTATGGTTCTGTGGCTCAGATACGATCTTGAGAGTAGTCTGGTAAACCGAGTGAACAACTTGAAAGCTCAGCTGGACGATGCTCTATGCGAGAAAAGAGGCAAGGCGTTATCTTATGACGGGGTCAACTTCGTGTGTTTTGGGAAATTATGGTTGGTTTTTGTATACTTCTAAGTCGTCTCCATAATGTAGTTTTGAAAGCGTTCGAGCTCAGCTGAGGAAAGCAAGCATATAT
>NW_003203195.1:0-1009 GCF_000006405.1 Perkinsus marinus ATCC 50983
CGAGGTTTTCACTGAAAAGCTTGTCGGCTTTCATGAACAATGAGTGTGTACCGCACTGAGCAAAGTATCTTGTGAAACGAGTGGACGATACGTATGCTCGCCACAACTAATGAGACGCAGTCATCAAGGTTATGGATCGTGGATGCTATGACAGCTCGTGAGTCGCCGATTGTGCGAGTCACACTCGAAATGTGCCTTCTTAGTCACCCAGTTAGTCTCAGCTTACCGCCGCTCATTTGCATTTATCTATGATGGCTTCACGGACTTTCTCCGCTGTTTTCGTCGCTCTCTGTGCTTTCCAGGACATCAATTCCGTGACGGGCAACGCCAATGACTGCGACACAGAGTGTGCCACAACTTACCCTGGGTCATATTGTAAGTATTGGAAGACGCCGAGCACCTGCTTCGGCTCGGATGCCCCGTGCTTCTGCGGCCCGAGTGGACCGACTGAGGCTCTCCGAGGTTCCACATCCTCTGCTGCAGTCACGGATGAGGTCACTGAGGCCGCTACAAGCGAAGAAGGTACGACAGCAGCTCCCGAAGCAACGAGTACGACTGGTTCTGAAGCTACTGTCGATGCCACAGTAGCGGCCAGTACAGCTGCTGTGACCGATGAGGTGGCTGTCACTACTGCACCTCCTGTGACTGGCGAAGTGACCATCAGCACAGCAGCTGGGGAAGCTCCCGGTAGAGACAAGGATGACTCTGATGCTACCACCAAGGTCGCTACGGAGGCTGCAACTGTCACGACTACGATCGGTGCTCCTGTTGAGCCTACTACTATAACATCCCCTTTCCCGGTCAGCACAGCTGCTGTGACTGATGAGACTGTTGATACTACTGCAGCCCCTGTGACTGGCGAGGTTACCATCACCACGGCAGCTGGGGAAGTTCCGGGAAGAGACAAGGATGATGCTGATGCTACCACCCCGATCGCTACTGAGACTGCGACTGTCGCTACTACGATCAGTGCTTCTGTTGAGCCTACTACTATTATGACGTCCCCTCA
>NW_003208088.1:0-1095 GCF_000006405.1 Perkinsus marinus ATCC 50983
TAAAATGTGCTTTGTCTGTAAGTCGCAGAGTTCAACGAATTTTGAAGTGATAGCTAACTAGAAGGTACCTTTGAATTCTAGATATGATTTGGCTCTGTCGAGCTATGCACAATCAAATCACGCAAAATTGCTCAAAATCCATGCAAAAAAAGTTCAGGCCAATTTCTTGGTGATAAATCAAAGCGGTATGAGAAAATGCAGGAGTACCACCCAAAGGCTGGAACCCTAACTTAACTAACAGGTAGATAGATCAAGAAGTTTGGTCGTACTCGGCGAATGTCAGCGTCGACAGAATCATCGGACAATAGCAATTCTAGCACCATATTAATTTCACTCTGCTCACTTTAGTGGGGCACCACACTTGATAATGAGTTTGTACCGAAGACGGTTGAAGTCCACTCGGAAATCACGTTGACTCAAAGCAGTTCTACCTGAACGAAGGAACCGTTCAACGTGTTTTTCATCGTCGGCACTAGTGTCTCCTGATTTTATAGGTTACCTTCTCGCTCGTAATCTCCTCCGAAACGTCCCGGCTTTTTTGCTATATGATGTGAAAACGTGTCTTCTCCGAGCCTGCTTTGTATCCAGTGAGCAGCCAACAAGTGGCATAGCGACCCCATTGTAGCTTCGAGTCCGAGTCTTCGACAAATATATGATAGACTGTCTAGTTGAGAGTCGACTGAAGTACGCTGCGAGCCCTACCCGCTACCAACCAGAATTGAGGCCGTCCTTCGACAAAGAAAATACTTAAATCAAGAGGAGTGATTACGGGTTATTCCCAGAGCACACAGCATGAACTATACGGACTCCATATTGTGGAGGGGACAGTTTCAGCTACGGCAGTCTTCACGGACTCGAAGACAAGGTTGCCAAACGCAAGATACAGACTTGAAAATAATATCATGGGGACTTCACGCCTTCCTCCGTGTCGCGATAATATTGATTATAGCTTGTGGGTGACGAGTAGAAGACTATGGGATCGGTTTTTTACGTATCCGTTGAGCCTTACCTTGGACGCTTCCAGACCTGAGAAAGCACAGCCGGTGAGTTCTTTCCTTAAACGGAAATGAATTTGAGTCGGAGTCAGAGCATAGG
>NW_003206692.1:0-1418 GCF_000006405.1 Perkinsus marinus ATCC 50983
AACTGCAGATTACAGTCTCTCATTGCGAGCAAGAAGAGCCTTATACCCAATTTGTCACCTGAGCGACCATTCCACCGAGGAACGGACCAGCGAATGACGAGACGCTCGAGACAATTGGGATGAAGGACATCCAGAAAGTAAGCATGTTGCGGTCAGACATCCAATCGGTTATGTACCTGGAATGAGGACGAACTGAGGGGGTATCAGACGAATAAGCGAAGAGGAGCCACTGGATAAAATAATTGTAGACCCAGAGGTACCATCGTGGATGACTTCTTACACAATAATAACGACCCTTGTACCACCCACGAAGCCGGTGAAAAAGCGAAAGCCAACGAGTGACCAAAAACTCCAAGACAGCGCCTAACACAAAAGATAATACATTGTATAATCGAAGTCGTCGAGGTCACAAAGAGAATCACCTGCATGAGAAATCCGACTGCTGTTAGAAGCTCGCAAATAAGAATCGCATTCCAACGACCAGTGTGATCAGAAATGGGCCCCATGACGGCGGAGGAGAAGCATCTTCCCACTATGTACGACATGGTGATGATCGACACAGCAAGGCCAAAGCCCATGCCTGAAAGGAGGTGACGGATCGACAGTCACCGAGTCCGTCATCATAGACCTCACCTGGTACACCATTCTCTCTAATGAAGAGTTCATAGCCCGGAGCCAAGAGATTGTCGCCGAGGAAATCAGTAAAAATACACATCATAGCGATGGCGAAGTCCACCCTCAGTCGAGGAGGGGTGGCACGAAAAAGTTGAGAATTCGATACCTTGGCTTTTACAGACATTAACTAGATGAACAAAACTCACAAAGAAACGTATCCTCATGGCATATCGGCCCCTCAACCGAAATAGAATTGACTAACAGCGAAATTGATCCATACCCAGATGGCATATCGGCCCCTCGAGCGAAATTAAATTTACTAACAGCGAAATTGATCCGTATCCTGATAGCATATCGGCCCCTTAAGCGAAATTGATTTCCACTCTCACTCGGAGACGAGGCTGTTTCGGATGTTTCGACAGAATTCAGGTCTCGACGTCATACGCCCCCAGGACTGATTGTACTGGGCATACCTAGGCCCTAGAGTCTAGGGGTGGCAGAGGCCCCTCAAAAATTGCTCTTACCAAGGCACTTCCCATCTTGCAGTGGCACAGGCCCTCCCACAAACCGATCCCGGACATATCTCTTACTGGCATAGGCGCCCCCACATACCGATCTCCCGCATATCTCGAGGTGGCATAGGGACCCCACATACCGATCTCGGGCATATCTCGGGTGGCATAGGGACCCCACAAACATATCTCGGGCATGTCTCGAGGTGGCATAGGGACCCCACAAACCGATCTCCCGCATATCTCGAGGTGGCATAGGGACCCCACATACCGATCTCGGGCATATCTCGG
>NW_003211795.1:0-1155 GCF_000006405.1 Perkinsus marinus ATCC 50983
CCCTCACGCCCTTACTACTCTCTCCCCCGCAGTTCTAATATTACGGCTGAATTGAGAATAGTAGATTCGGCATCGCTAAAAGTCAAGTCAGAATCACATAGTTGTAGGGGTCGATTACGATAGATATTGGCCGAATGATAATATTCAAGTGAGAAATATCTGACATGAGCCCAAGATGGTGCTGAATAGCACCGTGGTATTGTACTTGCCATTTGCAGATGGAAATCTCTAACCTCCAAAGACGTAGAGGGTCTTGCCCTGACGTTTCAGAGCATAAACAACATCAAGGGCAGGGTCACACAGTTTTAGGGGTCGATTACGATTGATATTCGCCGAATAATAATGGTCAAGTGAGAAATATCTGATATGAGCCCAAGATGGTGTTGAATAACACCGTGGTATTGTTCTTGCCATTTGCAGATGGAATTCTCTAACCTCCGAAGCCGTAGAGGGTCTTGCCCTGACGCTTCAGAGCATAAACAACATCAAGGGCAGTTACAGTCTTCCTGCGCGCGTGCTCGGTGTAGGTAACTGTATCCTTGATGACACTCTCCAGGAAGACCTTGAGAACGCCCCTGGTCTCCTCGTAAATGAGGCCAGAGATACGCTTCACACCACCACGACGAGCAAGTCTGCGAATCGCAGGCTTTGTGATTCCCTGGATATTGTCGCGCAAGACTTTGCGATGGCGCTTAGCACCACCCTTTCCGAGACCTTTACCGCCTTTTCCTCTACCAGACATATTTTGTTTGAGAAGATTACTGCTGTTTGCTACTGCTTATTTCGTACGAGGGGATAAGCAGTCTGCCATGATGGGGCACATTTTCTGATTAAAAGAGTGACAAAACGCTCTGTCTCAGAAAATATGTGCTCTTCTCCTCGTGAAAAGAAACTTATGCTGCTGATTTTGATGGCGCCAAATAACGCCTTGTAAATATTGGTCATCTGCAAAGAGGTTCTGCCGAAACAGTGGAAATTACTTCGCCGACCGCTTGGCAGCAGGCTTCTTCGTCGCCGCCTTCTTGATTTTCTTGGACGCCGGCTTCTTCGCGGATGCCTTCGAACGGATAGAAGCCTTCTTGGTGCCTGCGGTTTTTTTCATCTTCGGAGCGGCCGGCTTTCTAGCGGTCTTCTTCGTGGTGGTCTTCTTGGTGG
>NW_003201749.1:0-1042 GCF_000006405.1 Perkinsus marinus ATCC 50983
GGGATGGAAGCATCTGAGGATGGTGGTGTCTCGAAACTGAAGGAGGGAATGATACGACTAGGGGGCGCTCGAATGCCGGAAAGGGACGAGCTGAGTTTCGAGGGAAGTGTTTCTTTTGCCAAGAGTTTGGCCATCGAGCCTCACAGTGTCCGAATCGTAATCTCTCGGGAAAGTGCTTTCACTGCAAGAAGTCGGGGCATCGAAAAGCCCAGTGTCCATTGCTGAAAACTACGCAGGCGGCAATCGATGTTCAGCAGGCCAGTACTGAGGTCAGTGATCGGAAAGTACCGATGGAGCCTTCAAAAGAGGCACAGGTAGCCTCCGAGGAGAACGAGAGGCCGAACGCAAGCGTACGTGTGACAACGAGCTCTTATGCAGTGGAATGCTGTGAAGCGACGGCCGGGTGGAGTTCGGTTGCAGTTGGGAAGAACGATGATCTCCCCACTCTTTCATTTGAATAGGGTGGTGAGAAGATGACAATGCTACTCGACAGCGGGTCAGCAGCTTCGCTGATCGATCGTGAAAACTCGGAGCGTATGATTGAGAGAGGAGCCGCAGTAAAGATCAGGGGCCAGTCGTCAGTGTCCATCCGTTATGCAGATGCTAGGGTGGAACCGTCCTGTGGCGAGATCCTCGCCAACGTATGCATTGATGGCAAGCCTGCCTACCTTCCTTTCCTCATCGTGGAGAAGCTGGCACAACCACTGATAGGGCGGCGTGGTCTACGACTTCTAGGAGCTACTCTTGACTTTCCCCAAGACACTAAGGAGGAGCGAATAGCTCTTCAGAAGATGTTTGAGAGTAGATCTACTGATGCCATGGCTGCTGATATCGATCTCTCAACTGCTATCATCGACTGTTACTCTACCAATGAGGAGATGTTCATTGCCGACGACGGTGACCTACAGGCTGTGGAAAGTGGTCTGCAACGACCGTCGTCGAAATCGTCGGCAGCATCTGAAGCAGGAGATGTGCTGGATCGTCGAGTTGATGAGGTGTTGGCTCGAGCATCAGCTGAGCTACACAAGAACGGGAAAGACTA
>NW_003199721.1:0-2270 GCF_000006405.1 Perkinsus marinus ATCC 50983
TTGTCATGCGTTTCATCTATAACTCGCTCGCCCGAACGGGACGACACAGACAATGGTAGTGATTAATTAATACGGGATCTAACACGCCCCCCCCCTCCTAACGATGGAGGACCATCGGGGACCGACTATAAACATATGATGAATAGGCAAACGGATATGTTAGAGTCCTAGTTGAGCCCTTCATCCGGGGGACAGGGTTGTCCATGGTTTACCAACCAGTCTTCTTCAAATAACGTCACCCATTCTTGCTCACCCGTATCCCACCGAAGCAGAACGTCGTCTTGACCAATCCAATCGATAATACGGGCTGTGAACCATTGAAAGCCCGTTTCGTCGTCTGAAACGATTGGAACTTTCACAAAAACCGGCATACCCAGCAGCGAAGGACCCGGTCGACGGCACTCGGTGAAATCCCCGCGATCACGATGTAGAAGTACTATATTACGAATATTCTCGTTGGAGTAGACACCATGAGGAAGGCGCACCCGCACTCGGTTTGTGCTTAGCCTGGACTCGATATGTGCCAACGTGAACGGGCACGACAGCTTGCGCCGGGAGCCCGCATACACCAATACAGGCGCCCCCTTGTCCAAGCTATAGTCAGCCTCTCCACGGTCCTTCGATATGGGACTCACTTTGGTGTTGCGCTTCTTCACTGCACTCCACATATGGCTCAAGTAAGTATTACGCACCTTCCGATACGTAGAGAATGGCAGCCATGGTGTGACCGTGCGGATGCGAGCACATGCCGCTACGACATCTAATCGGCTGTGACCCAGAGCGAGAAAGTCGGCGGTGACGGGAATCTCAGTTGCCCCCGATAAGATAAAAGTCCCCAATGGTAGATTGTTATGCACTAGGGTGATCTCGTCGTATAAATCCTGCCGTTCCATGGCCGAGAGCTTAGCAATTCGACCGTTGTCGTGCCTCAAGAGATGCCTCAGGTAGTCGAGACATGTCCGATGATGTCGCTCGTGGGAACCACTCCATGGAGCATAACGATCCAGAAGCCGTACCTCGCAGTGAGCCTCTGATAAGACAGCTGCCTGGAAGACACCCGATTTGAAATAACTCGCCGAATCCGCATACAGAACCCTCATGGAACCCACTGTACGCTGGGCTCGCTTTATTCCCACTAATATTTCGGCCATCGTAGTCGCTTCAAGGTGTTTCCAGACAATATGCCTTGTGCTTCGACACTGAATAGTCAGGACATGCACGTGCTCTCCCAATGATAGCACGTCCATGGTACTGTATCCATAAGGTCCACAAGAGAATATCTCCTCTGGTAGTTCACTGCCAAAGCCGAGAGGAAACTTCCAAGATCGCGCCGACTGCAGTATCCTGCAGGCAAGGCAGCGATTAATGATGTTCTTCGCGAGGGCTGTCACTGCGTCGAGATGGTATACACGTACCGATGAACAAGTCATAACCAGTCCAGAGTGCAGCGTCTCCCGATGAGCAGAGGATACAATTTTATCCCGGAAGAACACAGCCGCCTTTGGGATCACCGGTTGCAGAATGCATTCTCCACTAGGTAACCCAGAACGATAACACACCACAGGCGGGGCCCCTTCGGGTCCGTAGATCTGTAGCGGATTAGCCGTCGGAATCGCTGGGGGAGGACATTCGACGAGCGACAACCCATATTGTGCCGAGTGAGCTGCCGCGAAGATAGCGGGCTCATCCCAGTGCCGATGAAAATCATAACCAATCGTCCCAGCTTCTGCACCACGGGCATTCTGTTTCAGCACCTCGATCACTCCCCGGACTATGTTGATAGTGTGGAGGACCGCGTCAAGGTCATAGGACCATCGGGACACCGTTTCCACTACAGCCTCCGACCTCGGCTCCCTAGGGGGATCCGTATTTCTCTCGGTGTACAATCCCTCTCGGACAGAGAAGATAGCGTCGATAGTTCGAACAGTTGCTTCTGCACCAGAGTCTCCGATGTCAAAATTGCTCAAAACTTCCATGTCCATCACTGGATCTTCTCGAGATAGATTGATCTCGTCATCTACGAATCCTCCGATAGGTGAGTCACGCAGCAAACAGCACACGTCTGACTGATCGAACGGAATGACACGATCACCATCTTCAAAGAACCAGCGCTCTCCACAAGAGCAGCAGCGCTCAGCCTCCGCCATATCCTTCTCATCCTCCACCACGTGATCTATTTCGATCCGACCTGCCTTGCGTGGAGGCAACAAGAGCTGACCCAGAGAACTGCTTGTAGAACCTTCGACAGGGACCATTCGATCGAGATATCT
>NW_003204644.1:0-978 GCF_000006405.1 Perkinsus marinus ATCC 50983
ATCTGCTTGATCGGTGAGAACAACTGCCTCCGCCAGTTCGCTTGCATCTACCCAACATTTGATCTTCTCTTCACGATCAGGTAAGAGCCACCGACCGGAAGCAGGATCACCATGTTGCCGAATAGCACGACATAAATTCTTGATGTCGTCTCGTACATCTTCAGATATAGGTCGTGACCAAGCTGATCGATCCTTACCACATGAGTGGTTCAGGAGACGACGACCAAAAGCAACACAGACACGTAAGTACCCAGCACTAGGTACATGTGCGACAAATTCGCCAAGCCATGAACCAACCTCTCGTGCGGGTAATGTCGGTGACTCACTAACACGGGACTCAATAGATTCAACAAGAGCTTCTAGTGGACGACGCCGCTTCCAACGTAGGACACCATTACTATCTAGGTAAATTGCCAACCCCAAAAGTTCAGATCCTATCAAATCCACAGGCTCTTTTGTTCGTAAGCCGTTCTGAGATAGGACGTCTCGTACAGCAGTCACCACCTTCTTGAAATCTTCAACCGACTGAGTATTTAAGCGAGTCACCAAAATATCATCGAAGTATCGGAGAGTAGAAGGGTAGTTTTGGAGAATAAAATCTAATACATTTTTCAGTAATCGCGGAGCACAAGACGCTCCGAACCCTAAACGGACAAGCCTATAACAACGGCCCTTATACTTCAAGCACTGGTACCAACTGAGGTCATCACGGATCCTCAATGACGGGTATGCTCGCCGAACGTCGAGTACTTGGGCTTGGGGATAATGGTGCCAGCGTCGTAGCTCTCGCCCACAGTCGGCAGCGAAAGGATCACTAGCTTGAATACAATAAGAGTTGAGATAGGCAAAATTGAGTGTGGGTCGGACTGGAGTAGTTTTCAGCTCATTAATTGCAGGTACAATAGGTAGACAGCATCAAATTTTATACTCCTGGTCTGAAGGAACTTCCAGAAGCCAACCATCTGCTATCCATGCATC
>NW_003216347.1:0-1111 GCF_000006405.1 Perkinsus marinus ATCC 50983
TAGTAAGTCGATACATTCACAGTTTCACCATCGTTCTTTCCCTTTGCCTCCCTTATGCCCTCCTCCTCCTCCTTTCCGATGCCCACCCTTACCGCCCTTACCCTTACCCTTCCCCTTGCCCTTCCCGTGATTATGATCATCTGATACCATAAAGGACTCAAGCTACACCTGCCAGACTCCAAGCTTACCATCATGACGACCCATTCCCTTTCCTTTTCCCTTACCGCTCTCACGAGTAACCTTCGGAGGCTCCATAGCAGCCGCTTCAGAGAGTAACTAGTAGAAGATATTTTTCGAGAAGTCCTCAGTCTTGGGTTCTATCCTATCACCATTGCCGCTGCCAATTCATCTGATTTGCCTAAGTTCAGAAACGCTCCCAACGATGCACCTGAGTAACAGCCGATGCCACTTATCCAGTTAGATTATACCACTGCTTTCCCCGTAATCTAATTGCCAGTCTCCTCACTATAGTAATATCTAGAATATCATCACATCGCCGTTACCTCCTGTAGACGGGCGGCTATACTCCGCTTCCAATGCACGCGCCTCATTCCTCCTCGTATGCTTTTTCATGTGAGGCTTCCTTGCTGCTGTTGGTGCTGTTATAACGAAGCAATCACGTCGAAGGCTCAGAACAGATGGGGAATTCACCTCTATCGAATTTGCTCTTGAATGCATCCTTGGAGACCTTAGCCTAGCACACGCACTTACAGTGTTCTATCAGATGTTCACGGTCTTACCATATCAACCACGGCAGCAGCCTCGCCCACCTCGCCTCTGTTGAACCGTGACGAGCTTGGCTGATCGTCGGAAGGTGGCGCAGGGCCCTCGGAAGGCGCGAGATCCTCTAACGTAATAGCAGCGTGGAGTCGCTTTCCTTCTCCCCTAGGACGACCTACTGTTCATGACTACTTCTGGGGCCTTCTGGTTGTGTCTTTTATACATTTTATTGCGATCCGCGAATGACACGAACTTTGGTGGTCCGTCAACACTGGCATCCTTCGTCCGTGATTCCGACCCGAACCGCGACTGTAGCACGATAACACGATGATGGGTCGCCACTTGTCTGCTACCTCAGCGGCCAGCTTGTTGGCCTTCCATGCTTCTACTA
>NW_003200869.1:0-1947 GCF_000006405.1 Perkinsus marinus ATCC 50983
AAGCCTGAAAATAGTGAACAACAAACTCGCCCGCACCGGTATCCTAAATATCAGTAATTTTTCTACCACTCCTTCCCGAACCGACTCAACTTTCAATGATCACTCTCTCTCCGGTTGATTAATGTTTGAGTAGTCAGCTTGCTCACAAGAATCGCAGCGCTATGGACCAGTGAGGTTCGGGGCACATAGTATATAGATTGTTATCTTTTTCACGCCTAGTTCTTCGTTGCGTGTCTTGAAGCGACTTTTCAAAAGTAGGAGCAACACGAACGGTCTAGTAATAGCTTTCGAGTCACCCTATGCCATGGTTGTGGACAAGAAGTAGTACTTCCGAAGTACTGAATGGTGCTCTTTCTTCGGGCTTCGGAAATTTGTGTCGTCTCCAGTCCACTTTTGATCAAATATTTTGTCTTCTGTTCCACTGTTCCATTACGAGGGAGTGAGTTTTCAATCCGTTACCAACTAACTGAAATGCGCGATTGCCATGAGCAAAGCGTTTGAGTCCATAGTAGTGACTATAGGAGAAGTATGGGAACCTTGTTGATGAACAATTCTGGCAGTACCACAAGGATAAACAGCAATGCATGAGGCAACAGGTCCCAATGCATGTTCCTTTTGAACATGAACAAATACAACTTCTATACTGAGCTCCTGAATAGCATTGTATTACAACTCGTGGACCCGGAGTAACTGCTGAGGAGGCGTGCCAGCTGAGTTAGGCAAGATTACTGGCCCGAGCTGGTCAAGACCACAACCGCCGCAGTTGAACCGGGTCTCAATTACAAAATTACCATGCTGATCACAGGATTTGAACCTTGGACAGTCGGTTACTAACTTTAACGCCTAACCACTAGACCAACCGGTCGATTACAACATACATGACGTAAGGTGATCTCGGCTTGAATTTTGTGGCCGCGCGCTCGTGGCGCGCGCTAGTTCCTTCACTGTTATCAGGGTTCGCGGGAAATTTTTTCCGGTTCACCATTTCCAGGATTCACTGTTTTCACGGACAACCACGCAGCGCGCACCACACTGTATATGATGCAGTATCTTGTGAAACGATTGGGCAGATAGACACCGGGCGCACTGTTGTTCAGCTACAGCGAACGAACATCATTGAACTCGTTAGTGCTCAAACTGGTTGTCCAGTTAGCACCGGCTTATGGCGTTAGCATAGGCCCTCACAGGGCCAGACTAGCTCCGCACTTCCCGCAGTTTATTCACATTCGTGCAAGATGACTATCCGCTCCTTCCCCTTCGTCATCGTCGGTCTCAGTGTTCTCCAGGACATCACAAACGTGATGGGTAACACCACCGAGTGCGATGCCGAGTGTGCCGCCACCTATCCCGGGTCGTATTGTAAATACTGGCAGACACCCAGCCGGTGCTTTGGCTCCAACGTCCCTTGTTCCTGCGGGTCGGGTGGAACAACTGAAGCCCCCCGTAATTGTGATGCTGGTTGTGCCTCGGATACTCCTGGCTCCTACTGCAAGTACTGGGCTACACCAAGCACCTGTCATTCATCCAATGCGCCATGCACTTGCGAGGTTGCTCCAGTTACCACTACTCCAAGTGAAGCCACCGATGAAGTCACTGAGACTACCACAATTCAGGACGGCACAACTGCCGCCCCCGAAGAAACCAATACGGCCACTTCTGTTGCTGTCGACACTACCGGAACTGTAACTACAACCGATGCGGCTGATGTTACTACCGACGCTCCTGTCGAGCCTACCACTGTTGCACAAACGACCAGCGCAGCAGCTCCCTCGGAAGTAACCACATCTCCAGATGTTACTGGAGAGGCCTCATCCACCACATTTGCTGCTACTACAACAGACGATGTCGCCACCAATGCCGCGACTACAGCTGACTTCCCAGTCACGACTATCAGTGCCGCCACCACCGATGATGTCACCACCGAAGCTCCAGCAACAACGACAGAGG
>NW_003203557.1:0-1497 GCF_000006405.1 Perkinsus marinus ATCC 50983
ATGGAATATACCATTCAAATATCTGTTTGACAAATGGGGCCGCTATGCCTGCCATGGAATATACCATTCAAATATCTGTTTGACAAATGGGGCCGCTATGCCTGCAATGGAATATACCATTCAGATATCTGTTTGCCAAATGGGGCCGCTATGCCTGCAATGGAATATACCATTCAAATATCTGTTTGACAAATGGGGCCGCTATGCCTACAATGGAATATACCATTCAGATATCTGTTTGCCAAATGGGGCCGCTATGCCTGCAATGGAATATACCATTCAAATATCTGTTTGACACAATTTCGCTGCAGCTGCTACGCTTGCGCCATCGACCAGCTGAACCACAAGCTGATGGATGTTACCAAATCTGAGCTCAAAACATCCCATCAATGGCGAGAGAAACCGTCCTCGCATCGAACTCCACGCCTATGGTCGCAGTATGGGCACAGGGAAATATACCTGAAGGATCGGGATAAAAGATGTGTCTTGGCGACAGTCGCACCACCGACGAGGACGAGTGAAGAAAAGAACCCATACACAAGCACTAACAGAACTCATTCTATCCTTAGGGAATCACGAAACGCAGTCGAATGCTTTGCGACCCATCAAGATAATCATGAACATCGTCCAAGCTCATGATAGTGCGGGCAGCTTGTAATAAAATTTACAGTAACAAGGAACCAATACCGATTCACAACAACCAAAAACACCAACCAAAAACACCAACCAAAAATCCACCGGATAGTTTCATCCAGGATATATTATACGCTGCATATGACAGAATATCTTAGGTTGAACTCTTCACTCAAGGCATTCTTCTACTCTTTGTCTACCCTTTGTCAATCACGATCATCTGAACGTTCCCTGAGTTAACCGAAAAACACGAAAAACCCACGCCTGAACCTTTCCACGCTGCATGGATGGGCCGACCGCATCGCTGGTTAGGAGTTTGATTCGAGGAGGACCCTCGATAGAGCAGGCTTGGGACATTAAAGCAAGAAAACCATCGCGAATACCCATACCTGCTCCCGTACGTTTTTAAGGCATAGTCTCAGCATTCCCAGTGCTTCAGTCCTCGTGACGACTGAGTTGCTCCCGCAATATTATACTAAACTGATAGCTGATGTTGAGCAACTATTCGTTAGCCCCTTGAGGATTGATCATAACCTCCCTTTCGCACTAAACAACGCAAGAAAGTCGTAGACACATTACATCACATCACAAACATGAAATAACAACTCTAATGACTGATTAATATCGGTGACGATTTCCTCACTTTGAATCTTCTCGGAACTTGCAACTCCAGGATCGACAACTGCTTCTTGAGGTCAGAGCGTTTCAGATAGCCTACTTTGCTCGCAGACCTTCAAGGTAGATAAAGTGTCAACGATGGTTACTTGGATATTGTATGGATAACGGATCAGCGGAAGTGCGGTCTGAATGAAACATCGTGACCGAGCGAACTTCTCTACGGGCAAAATTACAGAGGCAACAATT
>NW_003213251.1:0-691 GCF_000006405.1 Perkinsus marinus ATCC 50983
GGATCATCATGTGAGATATGAGGTTATTACCATGGACAGCAGTGTGTGGGAGAATGATAACAAATACGTTTGTTGGTGACGATATGAAAAATGTGGGAGAAAGTTTACACGCACTTTCACCCGAATTCGTGAGGGAATTCCTGAGCTGAGGAAAGGAAATATATAATATTCCAACACAGTTTAGTTGGAGCGTTATCATCGTTATTTTCAGATCTATGGAGAAGTTGAGCAGATCATCACTAAGGAAGGTTAGTTTGTTTGTCTTCTAGTCTTGGTTAATTGATTGAATCGAATATTAAGGTTCGTATTGTCACTCTGGAGACGGCAGCTATACTCATCCATCGAGTTGGAGGGTTCATGATGGAGTCGATGATCATACCACGCCTTGGGGACATCGCAGCAGTAGTTAGAGAGGCTGCCCTTGTGGTCTTAGTGAAGAGCTTGGCAGCTGAGGTAGGGAATATGTTATTGTTGAGTGTAGGTGGAGTAGTGCATGTTCGCTTTCCTCAGCGGAGTCTATGAGTTTCCAAAGTTAATTTTAGGAGCTGGAATAGAAGTCCACCGAAAGCAGCAAGAATCTTCCAAAATTTCCTCTTAAAATTTTCATATCATCACCAACACATGTGGTTGACCATGCGCAATTCTCACGACACTGAGTTTGAGAGAAGTCGTGTACCGACCCGGGTTCAAT
>NW_003211981.1:0-909 GCF_000006405.1 Perkinsus marinus ATCC 50983
GTGGTAGGCGGGACTGTAGTCGCAGGAACCGAGGTGGTAGTGCTGACTTGGAGACGACGTGGAGCCCCTAATACCGCTGAAGGAAGAACATAGGCGATGAATAGTGTGTGCATGATGACTAGGACTGAGCGAAACCCTTGAGTCGTTGTTGTAGTAGTCGTTGTTGTAGTAGTCGTTGTTGTAGTAGTCGTTGTTGTAGTAGTCGTTGTTGTAGTAGTCGTTGTTGTGGTCGTCGTCGTTGTAGTAGTCGTTGTTGTAGTAGTCGTTGTTGTAGTAGTCGTGGTCGTCGTTGTTGTAGTAGTCGTTGTTGTAGTAGTCGTTGTTGTAGTAGTCGTTGTTGTAGTAGTCGTTGTTGTAGTAGTCGTGGTCGTCGTTGTAGTCGTAGTCGTTGTTGTAGTAGTCGTGGTCGTCGTTGTTGTAGTAGTCGTTGTTGTAGTAGTCGTTGTTGTAGTAGTCGTGGTCGTCGTTGTTGTAGTAGTCGTTGTTGTAGTAGTCGTGGTCGTCGTCGTTGTAGTAGTCGTTGTTGTAGTAGTCGTTGTTGTAGTCGTGGTCGTCGTCGTTGTAGTAGTCGTTGTTGTAGTAGTCGTGGTCGTCGTCGTCGTTGTAGTAGTCGTTGTTGTAGTAGTCGTGGTCGTCGTCGTTGTAGTAGTCGTTGTTGTAGTAGTCGTTGTTGTTGTAGTAGTCGTTGTTGTAGTAGTCGTTGTTGTAGTAGTCGTCGTTGTTGTAGTCGTCGTTGTAGTAGTAGTCGTGGTCGTCGTCGTTGTAGTAGTCGTTGTTGTAGTAGTCGTGGTCGTCGTCGTCGTTGTAGTAGTCGTTGTTGTAGTAGTCGTGGTCGTCGTCGTTGTAGTAGTCGTTGTTGTAGTAGTCGTTGTTGTTGTAGTAGTCGTCGTTGTAGTAGTCGTGGTCGTC
>NW_003213853.1:0-1147 GCF_000006405.1 Perkinsus marinus ATCC 50983
CCCCATTGATAAACATGGCGAACCCAGGCAATACACCACCGTTGTTAACACTGGTTTGAGTAGAGAGACGACCCTCCTCGTCGTGCACGACTGGTGTCGATGAGCTATAGTCAAATAGTCTCACAAGCACCGTTGAGTTGACCTTGGGTGGAAAAGAAAACCGAAAAAATGCAGCATGTTCCGTCGGTGTCATTTCAATCCTAGCGCCACCCATATCAGCGTTACCAGGATACAGAGCCGATGACTTGAAGTAGTGTGGCTTGTAAGTAGTCTGCAGCGGAGCGAACGACACAGATTGCTGTAATCCATCATGGGATATGATAGCATTAACGAGAAAATAACCATAGTCGCCTATCCATATGGACGGTTGGTGAGTGCATCGAACACCATAGAAGCTTCTCGAGGCCGGGTTGAAGTAGCGTACAGTGGCATGGTCGGGTTCAGTTTGAACAGACCAATGATTGAAGCCGAATGGTCGGCCCATGAGGGGCGTGGCGCCACCAGTAGACAACTCATAAGTATTAGAAGTACCGGCTAAAACGTTAACATAATCGACGAGGCTATCAGCAGCTTGAATGCTACTGATCATTACTTTGAAAGCGAAGATGAGGTCCAGCAGGTTATTCATATTGACAACAAATAAATGGGACTGAAATGAAAACCAACTCTGTGGTTAGTCGGTGTGCATGCGTGCAAGAAGAGACACTCCCCCTACACCTCAACATAGAATTATTACGCTCAAAATCTGCTCATACAAAATGCGGTACGGGAGCGATTTATACTCTCTAATGAGTGCTGTTTCGGTCTTGAGGACTGCAAAGTTCAGCACCACGCACTAAGTGGGGCTATTGCAGACCAAAGTCTCGCTAGCTCAGATCGTGCGGTCCATCACGTGAAGCTCATGAACTACTATGCATATAATTCGAGCTCAGGTATGTGATTTGTCGTGTTTCCGAACCGTTCGACTTGCCTAAAGATCCCTTGCGTTAAGCTGAGCTCAATCAAGCAAAGATGGTTGACATAACGTGCGCATACCGAGGTAAAGATGAGAATGTTTCATTCCACCGCGCGCAGAACCGCACAGGATTTCGCGTACGATAATTCACGCTGCGTGATCACGCAGAGTATACCATCGGAAATACCACAA
>NW_003201981.1:0-1156 GCF_000006405.1 Perkinsus marinus ATCC 50983
ATTTAATTCTACCAAAATCGTACCACACTTTCCTCAGTTTCTTCTACTTTTGCGATTATGTGATGAAAAATCCTTTTTACGAGCTGGGAATGCCCGCGCGGTGCAAGCAGTTCGACGATCGAGTGCAACAACTTTTGGGAAAGTAAGTAGATGATTTTTTCTCATCTGAATTGATTTTTCAGGTATAAATAGTGGAGATGGTTTTGTTACTATTTCTCATGCTATGCAGTGTTGCGTTTCTGTCAAACGATTTATCAATTCCGGAATTTTTCTCCCACTTTTTAATATGTTCTTCACAACAACACCGAACTTGGTTCGATCAATGTTCCTGCCGTACTTTTCCAAGAAAACTGGGTTGGTGTTTGAATGCACTTCCGGAGCTGATTTCGATTTTCAGTGCTCCTCGACTGCGACTACAGTTGATGGGAAAAAAGGGGAGGAGGTTCTATCGAATGGTGGCTTGTAATCAGAAAGACCCTCGAAACGGCAAGCATATGGAGGTATTATTAGGAAATCGGGGGAAAAACTGGGGAATTTCGGAAAATTTCGGAAAATGTGTATTTTTCGTTTAAAGCTTCTTCGAAAAGACCCTCGAAATGGCAGTCATATGGAGGTATTATTGGAAAATCGGGGAAAAATCTAGAAACTTTAGGAAAAATTTCGGAAAATGTGTATTTTCCATCTTAAGGCTGTCTGAAGAGACCCTCGAAACGGCAAACATATGGAGGTATTATCAGGAAAATCGGGGAAAATTTCGGAAAAATTTCGGAAAAATGTGTATTTTCCATCTAGAGCTTGCTCGAAAATAGAGGTTTATGCGTTCTGGAAAAAGAACTTCACAGTAGGGCTCATTCGCATTACAAGAGGAGTCGAATTACATGACAAGTTCATAAACAAATTTTGTTCATGTCATGAAATGACCTTGCAGTGTTGTTGTGTAGTAGCATACCAAAGGCAACCTCGTTTGTATCTTTGTGAGGGCAACCTAAGATACCATTGATGAACCAGTTGTGTCACTATTTTGTTCAGGTGCTCGGTAGCTTCGCGCCAAAGGTGAAGTCGGGGGTAAAGGAAATTCGCCTTCGATTTTCACGATCGAAATTTTGGCTCGGCGTTGGAGCTTCGATGAGTCCCCAGGTTGAGTGAGTTTTCATTG
>NW_003202889.1:0-2615 GCF_000006405.1 Perkinsus marinus ATCC 50983
TGGCTCACCGCCGGTTCAGCCAAGGCTACAGCTATCAACTCGTGAGACTGATGGATCTTAAATAGGTACCGAGGGCAGAGTCGACTGGAGAGAAGGGTCAGTGTCCCGCAGGCGGGTGACCCCTTGTGGCAAGGCCAGCCTGTAACCCTTATCACACTCGACTGCTGCCTCGAACGATCGTGACCTCGCTAACCAGAGCAACCGGCTCAGATAAGCAACCGTGTCTTCCTCAGCTTCGAGAAGATCTCGACCACGACGACACCACCACCACCATAGTTTTTGTTGGCATCGACGACTTCGCTGGCAGTACCGGGACTTTTGGTGGATGAGCTGGCAGACTTCGCATCGGCTACCTCCGTCATAGTGGTTGTTTCGGACTCTCCGTCGAGTCCCCCATATGCACACCTTCTCAATAGTTCGTCGGTCAGCTCCTTGTCCTCCAGGGCCGCCTCGAGCACACCCACAGTACTAATACCCATGTCGACACGAACAGTCGACGCTTTCTCAGCCAAGTCGGGGAAAACTTCGCGGAAGAGGTCGGGCGTGCTGGGCGTGGTAGACATATAAAAACAATCTGCGACCAGCTCAAGTAAATCGTAGCATGACCCAATACTCGTCTAGCTGAATTCTGTGGCAGAGTTTCTGCCTAGCCTGGCACGCTAAGCTAAGGTCCTCAGCTCGGTCACCGAGCCTCGGTGGAGAACACAGTGTCGCAGTCACTGTCTCTAGGGCAACGAGAGATTGAGCGGACACGGAGGCAAGTCGACGAGTGGTCAGCCACGCGAGGCGGCCGTCCTAAACTCGTAGAGCCACTCAAGCCCGATCAACTCTGGGACCCAGAGTCTGGGTATCAGCTTGGTCTAACCCCGAGACAGAGACGCACAGAACCCAGGTCTCATGATGAGACTAACATCCTGCCGGGATGATCCCGGCAGGGCTACTGCTCGAGACCACCTCGAGAGTCACGACAGCTTCCGCTTGTCGTTCTTTACCCCACCATCCGGCCACTGAGGGAGTGACTCAATCATGGTGTCGACCATGTGATATTGTTATCAACAATTCGTTGACGTCCCAATGGTTCGGACCCTACGCCATAGGTCGGTGCTGTAAGCCCAGCCTATATTTGACCTGCCACTTCAGGGCGACACATGACTGGGCCACGTTGGTTCCCTACCAAGTCCCAGTCAGTGCTTAAAACACAACATATTAAGTGAAACCGCACAATGATGGAAAAATTAGTCTTAAACCTGCCACTTCATACACGATATTCGATGAACCTGAAGAAAAGAAGCAAAGGGATGAAAGGAAAGAACCAAGAAGACTGAAAGGAAGAAAAAAAGAGGAAAAAAAATAAACACCGTCACACCCAAGATAGCTCGTCTGATGCCTAACTAAGAGTGCTTGAGGGTTTCCAACAGGAATTCTCAAGCACTCTGGGGGAACTTTCTCTGTTCTTGGGTGTGTGGTCCGAAGGTGATCAGACTGGATCACTGCTTTAGCAACGACTTGACGTCTTGCTTTTCTCTTGAAATTCCGTCATCTGTCTTTCGGCTATCCGTGAACTTGCTCTCTTGGGAGACCTTCACTCTTTTTTTCAGGGCAATGCCCGCCTTTGCAGGGCAGAGCATTCGCTCGCCTTAACGGTTTCACAATGTCGTCTGAGGTTGATATCTCAGGGCAAATCTTTGCTAAAGGATTTGCAAGTGCGCAAGATGTTTTTAAGAAGATCAACTATGCGGAAGGTTTTGGTTTCTTACGAAGTGATTGCGTTATGTTGAATCGTAAGTTTATCGGCTACATTCGGAGCTGAACTGGGAACGGTTGGGAAAGTTTTGAGTAGCTCTCGATCGCGAAATTTTAGATTATCCATTTTCGTACTGCCAAATCGGCTTTACTGAGTATACAGGTTGTAGTTTGGTAATGTTTTTCTTTGGAGCTTTATTTTTGGGGCTACTCTCGTACAGTTTGCTGAGGAGTGGACAAAGTAAAACCGAGCATGAAATGCGAATATGCTGTTCAATGGGAATGGAGGTACTGGGGATTGAGATTCTAGTGGCTAGAATCTAGCCGATGGGTGCTGCAGTTGGGGGCAAGCGGCAGCAGCTAGGAGGTTGTTCGGTCGCAGAGTCTGCCTTGGTTCTGTGTGTGTTGGGGAAATATAAATTCTAGGACTCGGACCATGGCGGCGATCGGTTCGAGCCTCTCCCCGTCCGGCCTTCGCCCCCGGGAATATTAGTACTGGACGAGGTACAACTCAACAACCGGTGGTTTCCCTGCAGCGCCCACATCTTCATGCTGCATCTCAGCCCTCAGTAGCTTCTACGGCGTCAACCCAACCTGGCGGACGTTCATGGGAGGAACACACTCGCGGTATTGGCCAATCTAATTCGTCTGACTATGATCCTGGAGGGCTACGTCTTGCTCGAGCAGAAGCTGATCAGTGCCGTCAGGTGGCCGATGTTATGTTCGCGAAGTTTCCTACAGTCACTTGGGCGGCCAGGCCGGTCAAAAATTCCAACCCGCTGCAGAGGCATAACACGGATATCAGAGCCGAGAAGGCATGGATGGGTCACGGTAGAGTCTCAGAGAGGATCCCAGGTAATGTGCACTCTTTT
>NW_003202889.1:2715-4019 GCF_000006405.1 Perkinsus marinus ATCC 50983
ATCACCACCGTTACGGTATAGAATCCACGACGTATTAAGCGAATGAAGTCCCCAACACTCACTGAAGCGAACTAAACTCCTTTTAAGGCGGGAGAAAGAGCAGATTGGAATGTGTTGTAGTATGTGGCTGCTGGTGAAGACAGAGCCTTCAATAAAAAAAGCCCAGCCAGCTCTCATGTTGGAGCCTCATGTTCTCCCTATTTTTTCTTCTGCTCCTTATCCCACATCTCGCATTGTTTCCTCTGGAGTTTAGCAGTGCCCAGCGTGAGTAGATAAGCGGTGAGAACTACTCCGGCCGCGCTGAGATTGGACTTGAGGTCATCGAACCCGAAAGCTACTTTCAAAATGCTTTGAATGGTACCTGAAGAATGCAGAAATGTGATACAGCATGAGATGTGTCAAACGGAAGCTCATAAAAATGCGAACAAACAATTTCCCTGTTAACAGGATATATGGCTAGTCGTAATAGCATTAATGATAAACGTAGATACATAATATGTAAGAGTAAATATTATTAACACCATTATTACGTATCTATAGGGGCATAATCATCATATACCATACAGGAATATCCATAACAATATCATATAATTGTCATACGTGAAGTGGCGTAAAACTCGGTGAAAAACGCGATATCCGCGGCGGCCTGTAGTAGTCGTGAAATCTGTTTTTCAGTAGTGTATTTCATATCACTAGGGTGGTGAAACTCCATTGTATTAATCCTACACCTAGGATAAAATTATAAATACCTATTAACTATACCATTACGCCCCAATGGGGTATATTAATGAGATTATTATTGACAGTATGAAGTGGTCGTTACTGAAATAAAGAATGTGTACGATTAGGTAGCTGGGGATGGTGAACTGTAGAATGCCCTTCAAGGTTCCTTTGGTCATGCGATACCTATGGGGAGGGATTCGAAGCTCCTATGAAGTTGCTGTATATGGCACTCACTTGAAACCGTATAGACATCTTACGGTGACCCAGAGAGCTCCACAGGCAGCAGCGAAGGTGGGGCGTCCACACAATGCACACATCCACATTGTGAAGAGCATGTGGTTACCTACCAAGAATAAGAATACAACACCAGGTTGTGGTAAACGTAGCTCTAGTCCTACTGTTCTCAAGTTGATTTATATGCACCCTCATGGCTCGAGCAAGCGGTTCTGGGGCGCCCTCGGATCCTTTCGGGAAACCCCAGTTAAAGAATGTGCCTGCATGTACGTATGAGGTCATCCTAGGTATGATCTTAGCTTACGACTAGCTCCGATGCAAATGAAGTCAATCATCCCATACTGCAT
>NW_003208034.1:0-2391 GCF_000006405.1 Perkinsus marinus ATCC 50983
CTGTGGTCAGTACCCGGCTGGAGTCGCATCGCTCGTCGTCTTCTCGAGATTGCTGCCGGTCGATTGAGGGAATCTCAGGATCGGTAAGTGAAGCGTATCAGTGGCATCCCGCCGAAGTTTGGTTCATACGTGAATTCCACTTGGAAAAACTATTAGTAGTGGCGGAGTTGCTGATCTTTGCCGTCCTCAGTTGTCGGACGGCGAGCGTTCGGTTGCTTATCCGAATACTCCTACGAGTCGAGGAATCAACCACACGGTGAGCTGATGGTGTCCCAATTTCAACAACTGCTATACCGCCCTCTCAGAGACGCTTTTCTGAAGCTGAAGGCGAGAGGTGACTGTTGTCAACGACTCAGAGACTTGCACCGGGTTCGGGACCTCGCCCTTCAGTGAGAACCGATGGGCGACATTGTTGATGATGATCCTGTCAGGTTGGAGAGCTGTCTCGCTCGGTTTTCTAGTGATATCAAGTCGCCGGTACTACATCGACCGGCTCGGGAGTGATGGGTCGTGAATGAGATTGACACTTTCAGCATGACGTGAACATTTGTGAATTTAGCTTCCCAACCTCGTGTTGAGCATGAGTGATGGGTTGGCGGCTGGACCACTTCACAGCGATCTACGTCAGAGACAACAACGAGGTCGCTGGAAGTTGATGTTGTTGCGTAGGATCATCCTACCTGGATGCATCGCCCATCGATTGCACTGTGCAAGCAATGCGATGATGGGAATCACGTGTCGGTGAACGTAACCTACACGAGGGGAGATCAGTTTCGTTCACAAAGAAATTCAGAGATTCCATTCGTATCGTGGAAGAGGAGTGAGTAGTGATGGGCTGCTTTCATCCTCCTCACTACACTTGATAGGACGCAACATTTCCATTGATTCAAAGTAAAGGAGGCTCTCCTTTGCTCAACCATGAGGCAACACACTCTTCCACTGAAGCGACACGCGCAATGGGACCAGGCGAGCTCAATAATGCTGGTTGCGGCTCGCTTGGAGGAGCCGATGAAGCGATCGGGGCCACAACGGGCGACACCTGTTTGATAAACAGTGGCCAATCAACATAAGTGGTGTGAATTGTTATGTACTTCCGGCCTAGTCGCATTAGCTCGGCAATCGAGAATATCTTCGAATTTTCCGAAGCGCTGGGGATCCTTTCGTGCCTGGCAGCGACTCCGGCCGATTGATCTGAGAGAACGCTAATGAGTCCGCAAACGTCACCGTGATAAGAATATCCATCTGTGTAAAATGTGCGCTTCCAACAACCTCACCTCGTAGCCAAATGTATATCGTCTTCAACGTCTAAGCCTAGTCTAGCCCAGGCAGAGCCCTTGTTGAGCCAACCTTCCTCGACCGTGGGCAGAATTAGCCTGAGAACAGAGTCAGTGCAGTCGTAAAGTTTGCGACTGGTAGCCTACCTGACAGGCCGAGCAGTTGACCTCACGGAGATGGCTACGGGAGGAATCTCGACAGTTCCAGAAGGAGGAAGAGGATCCCCTGGGTGACTTGGTTTGAGAGCGATGCTCATCAACAGGGAAGGCAACCTGAAAACATTGCAACTCTCTTGATGTACCCTTCGGTGATCAGAAATAAGTAAACGACGCGCTCACGAGTGAGTTACAAGAGACTATTCTGCGTTCATAGCTACGGTCGAAATGGCCAAAATCAACGATGGACTCCACGAGATCAGTTTCCTCATTGACAAAGGACCCACACCGCTAGATCTCTCGAGTTACTAGTAGAGAGGCCTAGTGGCTCACCTTTCAAACTCCGTCCAGTTGATAATACCTCGCCGAGATACATCCAATAACTTGAATAGTGTGGTTATCAGACCATCACTAAGGGCAGACTCATCCCGATAGCAGTTGCGAACCTACTCGACAAAACTGACGTCTCCACACTAAGTTGGAAGTTAAAATGGAATTCCAGTTTGAACAAAGGTTGGAGGAAGGTAACAGGCAACGCACCAGATCATGGAAGGCACCGACGTCAACGCATCCATCGACTTGAAATTCCATGAATCGATGTCGTAGGTCCTCTACTGATATGCTCATGGAATGAGAACTGATGATGATACTGACGCGTTCCCTCGTTGTCTCGTATCGCAAATCCGTAACAAATACCGCGAAGATTCAGAGTGAAATGCATTGCGATGCTCGAAAATCTCGAGTACTTGCAAGGAGTTACAGAGTTTTATCGTTATCTCTTGTTTCGACCACTACCATGGACAACCCAAAACTTAGATGGTCAAAATGTCACAGAATGTATCATTTAGAATTGATACCATGAAGAAGATAACAGTCTCAGAATTGAGGAGATCAGTGTACGTGCAAATGAGCTTGTTGTTGTCATCGCGTCAGGGCCGGCAGGGCAGCTCCCTTATCGATA
>NW_003214239.1:0-893 GCF_000006405.1 Perkinsus marinus ATCC 50983
GAGATCCGCCCCATTACTCGAGTGGAGAGATTCGTTCCTTATAAGGGGAACGGAGAGCATAGAACCCGGGTTCGAATCTCAGCCCTATCACTTTTAACCAGAGTGTCTGCCATCCAAATTCGATGCACTGAGCACCGTAATATCACCAACAGATCACTCATCACCAAGGAAAGAACTCTCGAGTAAATCTAATTCCGATTTGTTGCGAAATCTTGACGGTGAAGACACTCTCCGAAAATCGCAGCCTCTGATACTATCGTCGTGAGATTTGTTCTCTGACAGATTGCAGATTATTTTCCTTATCGTCATCTGCCATATGATTGGAAGAATGAGAGCTCACTGGGGAACTTGGAGTAACTCAAAATGGAGACGGGGAAACGCGAGGAAACGTAAAATCGTAGGATGATTGTTTGGAAATGATAAAGTTGGAGGAGCGTCCAAACGACCTCGACAGCAAACGCCCCGCCGTAAAGGGTCAAAACATTCTAGTGCGACAGCAAATCTACAAAGTACGAGGGACGAGTTTATAGAATGCATTCTCCCTGTGGGTTGAGTTGTTGATATCACACCATCGTCGAATGATACTGGACTAGAGAATATACTCAGATGCAATAGATGCATCCTTAGGCGCCAACCGCCACCATTATACAACCGGCGACTTGAGTGACAAACGAACCAATAAACCATATACGCTGCCTGAGAGGGGAGACCCCAGGTTCGAATCCCGGCAAGGATTATTTTCCTACCTCGTTTCTTTGATCTCCTTAAACCATAAGAGACTTAAAAGACTCGCAACCATGACGGGTCCGACGCATCAAGAGTGTAAGCTGCTGCATAGCCGATACCGTCGATGCCGTAGAGCATGTTGACATCACCAATTACCCAGAACAGAC
>NW_003216824.1:0-1230 GCF_000006405.1 Perkinsus marinus ATCC 50983
CTTCAAGACCACCGCTCACATTCGACTAAGCTATCCTCTCAGCCTCCATCTCCTCCACAATAGTCTCAACAACGGCAATGTTTTCCTTATCATTTTCCCCCTCTGAAAAAAAATCGATTCATAAGCGCAGCGATGAGAGCTTATTCTGACTCGGCCCAAGCTCCGACATTCGAACACTCAGAAGATATAAACCGCCGCCACCAGAACGCTTCGTCTCCGCAGATCGAACTGTGGCGATTACGGGTGGGCTACCCTCCACCATCTGAATGCGAACCTGCTCTCGAAAGACTTGGGCGACTCCCACCTCCACGACGTGTGGAAGCTCCTCGGAGTTGTTCTCAACAATCGCTGCGTCCCCACAATTTTCCTGAAGAGTACACCAACCCGAAACGGAACACCTCGAGCCTCTAATAACCACCTGGGAGGCTTCACCGACTGAAAACTTCTCAACTTCGACACTACGTGCTGATCTCTGAGCATCTGACCGGTCAATAAATCCTCCCAGTAACAACAACACGAAACCCACCCCTCATTGCTTCCTTTATCGCCGTATTATAATCAGACATGCCCGCTATACCCGTCTTCAAAGCCTTCAGCTCATCTTGCGCCGACGAGAGTTCATGCAGTAGCCGCATCCTCTACCGGAGCACACGGTTTGTTATAGAAGTCCATCGCTGAGGTAAAGCTACTCATAAGTGAATCATGTCGGAGGTGTTGCAAAGTACACCGTGTCGTCTAGCTCTGACATAGGTGATCAGCTCGGGTCGAATGATGTGGTTAGTTATGTGACACTCCTTACTGGTCAAAACACGACAGAACAATCTGAAAAGAGCGGTTAACTTATGAACTGAAATTCCTGAGCGCTAAGCTACGGGATTGCAGCGGATCAACCGCTGGCAGCATAGTGCATCAGCTACGACAACGAAAGAGAGATCAGAATCGGCCCATGATGCGCCACTCATCGGCTAACCCAACCAACGCGGAGTCAAAATGCTACTTCACGAGCCTACGTGTGCTCTGTTAATCTTCAACAAAGCTCAAGACATGACAAGAGCATCATAGTTTATTATATGAGATACTCATGCAGCTTTCACATGGGACTGCAACTATGCCCTCGATACACCGTCAGCACGTGGTCGCCGACTTATCGCACTTTAACTGGACCAGCTTCCCAAATAGTCCAACTCCATGGCCAGTCATGGCTGTAGATCTTAATGTCGACCCATACCT
>NW_003199533.1:0-2756 GCF_000006405.1 Perkinsus marinus ATCC 50983
TTTGACGATACTCGAGCTAAGTCCTGAGGAAGCCGCTGGTTTTCTACGACCACTGAACACCACTAATCCATGAGACTGTCATCATGACAGTCGTTCTGCCCTATGAGGGTCTATCGCTTCATTCATTCATAATGTGCTCGATGTTGTGTTGTCATATAGTGTGGCAACGGTGGAGTGTGGATAGCAAGGAGAAGGGAATGCATATCATGCATGCCATGAGGATCTTTGGCGCTAGTGGGCTGAGAACGACGGCGCTGCATAGGAACTACAACGCTTTGATTCTGTGGTGCGGTTTTTGCAGCATGGCGCCACTCCAGCGGTGGCTCATCATTGATGGAGGAGATGGGTAACTTCCGCTGATTGTTGTTACAGTTATTAGGTGTAGGTTAATGTTAAGACAAGCCTGCATGGAGGTAGTTGAAATCATCTATACGGGTCATCTGGCACTCCATCGAGCGGGTCCCGCAACGGTGAATGGTTCCCTTCCCATCAGTTGCTGCCAACAAGAGTAAATACATACCCGATACAGGATTCGAATCTATGATCACCTGCTCCGTAGGCTCGCTGCCTGATACATCCTTAGGGATGAGTACGTTAACTTTGATCGTTCAGCTCTTCAAAACGAATGAATTGACAACTAGCCCAAAACCAACCCCCGGGAGGGAATGAAACCTTTTTATAGGAACGAGCACGAAGCTGCACATTTTATAGCTGCAACGAGACAAGAACAGCGAATAGTATTGGCTAATAAAACTACATAAATCAAGAGCGGTGAGAAAACACAGTTGAGAATTCTCCGTTTAAAGCGCCCAGAAGCAGCAGTAACTCCACTGCATCATACGAGATCTCTGCGAATACCCGACGATGAGCGCGTTCAAACCGCAGTGTTTGTAGATCGAGACTCTTCCTCAACTGTTGAAGCAACGTCCTGAGCGTCTGTAGCCTGATGATTGGACGGCGGTCTCTTAGCGGCTCCCATCAGCTCGTTCGAGGTGTTCGGAGCGGCTGCCATTTTGAACAGCTTCAATTGATATTCGATTCCGAAGTGAATGCCAAGACCTGGGGGGAAAGCGGTCCTCTGACGATGACAGCTTTCGACATCACTCTGATTGTGAGCTACAACGGCGTTATTTTTGCATTCCACTTAGGGAACAAAAGAAGAGATGAGGGAAGCGACTGAGTTGCTCGTGAATTCGAGTTAGTTCGAACGGTAGAATAATTCCGATAAATATACGTTACTTTAATATCTCACTGAATGACTCGTGCTAATCCATAGACAGCAATCTACAGTGCGGAGTCTTACATGCAAGTGAACCCACACAAGATAGTATAACACTGAGATAGAATGGATACGTCGGATCAAGATCATAGAGATCACCACCCACCAGAGGCCCTACGATGCCACCTGAGAAGAGATGCATCATTCAAAGTCCAGTCCGAGTCAACACATGAAGAAAATATACTTACCGACATTGGCAGCACCCATGACGGAGGAATTGATGAGACCTCGCTTTTTTGGTGGTGCGATGACCGAGTTGAAATAAGCCATACCAGCGAAATACAAGGCGGCTGAGGGAGATAAGCATAAAAGCGACGAAGACTGGGAGGAAGGGGGACAATCCGTGCTATAAACGATAGTAGTTCACACCAGTAGCGTTTGGGATTAGCGTAAACCATTCAATGCTGCAGAAAGCCTTTCTGCATCTGTTTAAGATCCACAGTCCGCGCCTCGAATGCAGTGTGGGAAACAATAGCTTTTTTCATCAACTATTCGTGACGGCGAATACACAATCGTCCATCCTTACTTCCGGCCTGGATGCACATACCCAGGAAAATAACTCCAACGAGGTTGTCTATGAAAGGAACACCAATTATACCGATGGATATGAGCATCCCAATCGAGCCGAGTAACGCCGACTCGAGCAAATCTGACGAGAAGAACATAAAAATGTTGAACTCAAGCGAGCCCGCTCACGAGTTAAAGGCAGATAAATACAGTTAACCACGATTGATGCTATAGCCTGAATGCCCAGTACTCCGCCGTTTGCCGATGTTGATAGATGATACTGATCGGCACCTACTAGACCGAAGACAGTCGACCAGTTTATTTGAAGGTACCTGAGTAAGGAGGGAATTGGTAAGGCGCCTTTCGATCTGACCTCCACAGATGCAGCTCGTGATTCACAAAGGCATTATAACGGTGTCGCGAGAACATTCACGATTCCTCTATCGTTCTATAAACCGGGGTGGCAAACCAACGAGCAGTCGCATCTACTCTTATAAGCGGCGGTTCAAGCGCCGCACACGCTCATCCACTCACACGTTAACACTTTTGTTCTGCACGATTTTTCCTACTTCACCAACTCTAAAGTGTCTCAGTGAACCGTTAGTAAATTCCCAACTTACTGTCCCGAGAAAGACGCAATAGCAAGGCAGACAACAGTCGGCCAGAGGTATTTGTTAGCTGGAGGCTCTTTATCCTCCGGGCGGCGAGCAAATCGATTCACAGGCATACCATGCTCATCCTTCACCAAAGACTCCCTCAGGAAGATATACATAAACACCAGTAGAATCGCAGAGATAACACCAATAAAGTAGAATGGAAAGGAAAGACTAACGCTGGCTAGAGCACCACCTGAAACCAGAAACATTGACACCGCTCTAATCACAAACATTGGCTGATGGAATTTCATCGAGTGAAGCTATAGATCTATGGACTCAGCCACAGCAATATCAAGTCCTGATCGGTTATGGAA
>NW_003212026.1:0-1450 GCF_000006405.1 Perkinsus marinus ATCC 50983
CAGGAGCATCGATCGTAGTAGTGACAGCCGCAGTCTCAGTAGCGACCGGGTTGGTGGCATCATAATCATCCTTGTCTCTACTGCGAGCTTCCCCGGCTGCCGTCGTGATGGTGACCCCGTCAGTCACAGGGGCTGCAGTAGTAGCAACAACCTGATCGGTCACAGCAGCTGTGTTGGCCGGTTGAGGGGTCGTGATAGTAGTAGTGGGCTCAACAGGAGCATCGATCCTAGTGGTAGTCGCAGTCTCAGTAGCGACCGGGGTGGTAGCATCAGAATCATCCTTATCTCTTCCCGGAGCTTCCCCAGCTGCCGTGGTGATAGTCACCTCGCCAGTCACAGGAGCCGCAGTAGTGACAGCGACCTCATCGGTCACAGCAGCTGTGCTGACCGGTAGAGGGGACGTCGTAATAGTAGGCTCAACAGAAGCACTGATCGTGGTAGCCACAGTGGCAGTCTCAGTAGCGATCGGGGTGGTAGCATCAGAATCATCCTTGTCTCTACCGGGAGCTTCCCCAGCTGCCGTGGTAATGGTGACCTCGCCAGTCACAGGAGCTGCAGTAGTATCAACAATCTTATCGGTCACAGCAGCTGTGCTGACCGGGAAAGGAGACGTTATAGTAGTAGTAGGCTCAACAGGAGCACCGATCGTAGTCGTGACAGTCGCAACCTCCGTAGCGACCTGGGTGGTAGCATCAGAGTCATCCTTGTCTCTTCCCGGAGCTTCCCCAGCTGCCGTGGTGATAGTCACCTCGCCAGTCACAGGAGCCGCAGTAGTGACAGCGACCTCATCGGTCACAGCGGGTGTACTGACCGGTAGAGGGGACGTCATAATAGTAGTAGGCTCAACAGAAGCACTGATCGTGGTAGCCACAGTCGCAGTCTCAGTAGCGATCGGGGTGGTAGCATCAGAATCATCCTTGTCTCTACCGGGAGCTTCCCCAGCTGCCGTGGTGATGGTGACTTCGCCAGTCACAGGAGCTGCAGTAGTATCAACAATCTCATCGGTCACAGCAGCTGTGCTGACCGGAAGAGGGGACGTTATAGTAGTAGTAGGCTCAACAGGAGCACCGATCGTAGTCGTGACAGTCGCAGCCTCCGTAGCGACCTGGGTGGTAGCATCAGAGTCATCCTTGTCTCTACCGGGAGCCTCCCCAGGTGCCGTGCTGATGGTCACTTCGCCAGTCACTGGAGGTGCAGTAGTGACAGCCACCTCGTCGGTCACAGCGGGCGTACTGACCGGTTGAGGGGACGTCATGATGGTAGTAGGATCAGCAGGAGCATCGATCGTAGTAGTGCCAGCCGCAGTCTCGGTAGCGACCGAGGTGGTTGCATCAGAATCATCCTTGTCTCTTCCCGGAGCTTCCCCAGCTGCCGTGGTGATAGTCATCTCGTCAGTGACAGGAGCTGCAGTAGTGACAGCGGCCTCATCGGTCACAGCAGCTGTGCTGAC
>NW_003202326.1:0-1353 GCF_000006405.1 Perkinsus marinus ATCC 50983
AAGCACCTTATGTTTCCGTTAAGACATCAGCAATAGGTGAGATGGCCGAGATGTACATCCGGTCTATGACCGAATTGCGAAGGGTATCGTAAGTAATGCATGTCGTTCCTGATTGAGATACAGTATACACACACATATCACAGGTGCTCATCAGGCTGACGACATCAGCACGCCATAATGACGTTCAATCTCTCTACTTTCATATACTCATGGAAGTCGTCAGTCATCCCAGTTCGGGGCTCATTCCAGAGGAGTAGACCTTCAAGAAACTCAGGGACAAGGAGCTCGTAAATTTATATCACCCTAAGCAGTGTAACTTGACAAGTAATTTTTTTCCGAGTCACCTCGTAATACGAGATGCCCTCGGATTATCCGAGTCGGATACGCACCTTCTAGCGCTGGGATCCCCAGCGGCTGGGGCCCAGCCTAGGAATGGACGGTATCATACGACGACTCATACTACAAGGATCATCCTAGGATCACGTTACTGGACGCCATACAGGCAGCGGAGTGATGATTGAGTCTCCATCACTGATGGCTCGTGTGATGTTACTCCGAGCGGAAAGCTCAGTATTGGAACCGAACGGACGACTGACACCATGAGATGTAAAAGATGCTGTAGCAAGATGCTTCAATGATCAACGATCGCGATTTTCTTCGTTATTTCTCAGATGGAATAGTTCCGAAATCATTGGCCCCTGTGAAGTCTCTAGTTTTAGATGATATCATGACTGGGAACATCTGAAGTTCACAGAATTAGCAAACGACCATCGCTCGGAAATTGAGCGAGGTTAGCAGTCTCACCGAGCAATGTAGCATACTTTGCTACATGTGCTTTGAGCACATGTTTCTCGTTAAACAAGATTGATCATGTATCTCAAGCCATAGACTGAGAAACCCGTGGTAAAGATCAGTTGTGCGCCGTGCAACTGGTGAGGCACCCATATCAGCCTGATATCATCAGGCCACCACGAGACCATGTGAACAGAAGCTCTTGGAAGTCTCAAGTTGCAATTTCTCTCTCAGTACATACATACCACAGTATCATTTGCAGCACCAGTAGGCGCTAGTCCTTGAGACGACGCGCGCGATTTGCGGTCAAAAAACTCTGAGCCTTAGCGCAACCGCTACGCTGTATTACGAAAAATCGTACTCTTGTAATGTGTGTTATGTATTGTTTACCTCACACATAGTGATACGTGAAATATTATATGTCCTTCTCCGTTGCAGTCCGTTGTTGTGCGACTCATGTCATCACGTTTAATCTTCTTCTATTTGCTCACCGCCTTCCTAGCCGAGGCGGGGTTACTCACGTATGGAATTTGCCAAGCTGGCTGTGCTGCCGCCTGGGTT